>NW_026460072.1:0-70373 GCF_021730395.1 Mercenaria mercenaria | reverse complement strand
TGATTTATTAGAGACTGAAACAATGATATGCACTTAACTGAATTTATTTGCCAATACCAAAAATGTTGCTATTACGATTTAGTACAAATAACATCTGGGGAAAGACCCTTTTACAGGATAGAACACAAGCGAGTAATATAAAATCGTGACGTAATTATCAGTTTCATTTTATTTTAGTCTGATATTACATCTAACTTGCCCACGTCCGAACACAGTCGTATTAGCGATTAAAATATGAACATAAATTATAAGCTTCACAGTATGAAAAACGAGAGAAATATTTCAATTTGCTGTAGGTAAACATTTATCTCGTGAATAGAAATGTTATTTGACATATTCTATATAAAAACACTATAGAAGGACAGCTATTAAATGAGAATATATATGAATAGATCTCTCCCGATATCTGTTTTGTTGAATATTTCATATAATCCAAAATTTTATCACATCCAGATTTATGTTTAAATCCAAGTATCGTATTTTACAATTTTGCTCTTTAATTCCTATGTTTACTCCTTTAACATTTCCCTTTGCACAATTTTTTTAACTCTAACATGTATGTAAAATCATGTGATATATACCCTACAAGTTTTACCGCCAAAAGTGAATACAAGTCTAGAAGAATCATGACATTGATGACTTTGTGTAACATGTAATTAACTTGACAATGACTCAGTAACCAAACACGAAAAATGAGTTACTCTATTCCTAACATTTCCGCCAATCACGACAGAGTATATCTACTACATGAAATTTGCCGCCAAAAACTAACGGAGCAACCACATAAAGAACGGAGTGTATATTCAGAACATTTATATCATGTCAAATGAAGCGGAGCAATCATAATTCAAATAATAAATCGTGAATATTCACGACACTCCCGACCTAAACAGTATGAAATATATTACATAGTTAAAGAACATTATGTCGTAATTAAGTAAACAAATACAGTCAAACCTTCAATATATCAAAGTTATGCACATCACGTAATGTCCAACTTGTACTAATACTATACACCATAAACATTTCTTAGTGTTCTATACAAAATCCAGTATTACCACAAACGTTCGAAACAGTTCTATTCCTCTAATTTCCAGTTCATATTCAATGTTCGCCCACATATATTCCTGAGTTTGTATAAGTTCATCCCCTCTGTAAACACATGTTCGCTCCATACTGATGCAACAATACTGCATTATGACTTTAATGTTACTGTCTGCTCTTTCCTCATCGCTTACAGTAATCATATCATCTATATCCGAAATATCGCTATACTCAGCATTCCATTAACACTTACACTAACATCTTCATTTTGACTTTCAACAAGTACATTTTCATCAACTTTGGCACTTTCAGTTACAACTTCATTGACCACTTCATTCGAGTAATCATCATTTCTACCAATTGCTTGCTCGTGGCTATTAATAATATTATCAATCTCCTCTAACTCCTGTTCCTCAGCAATAGCATCAATAACATCACCGTTAACGCTTACTTCATCGTAATAACAGGGTTTCCTCACCCCTCGTTTGGCTGACAGATATCTATCGCATGCTTCTCTCCTTGTAAGTCCATGAACTGAGCGAAGATGTGGCTTCAAGTATGACTTTCTCTTAAACGTAGCTTCACAGTCATCACAAACGCAGTTTCATTTCTCTACATCGAAATGTCTCTCATCAATATGACGGTTTAAATTCCTCTTTTCTGTGAAACATTTGTTACAAGTGTCACAATAAAACTTTCCCATTTTTCTATTTTCACTGAAGAACGATATACTTTTAACACTTACAAAGTAAATTATGTGTTCACAATAAAAGCACATGAAATGCACTAATCCCTTGCACGTGGATTTCATGATTGTAATCCGCTATACACACCTATACAACTTTGCTCCGTTCGTATTTTATCGAGGGAAATAAATACTTTATTGAATTGTTCTTGCCCTTTGCTCCGGTATATCTAATGAGAGAAAAAAGAAAAAAGTGGAAACTTCGCAGGTCGCTCAACACGACAAAAACGAAAATGTTGCAGGCTCGGTTTGATTGAGCCTGTTCATGGACGGGCGTGGAAATGCATGCTACCGTCCACGCCCTCTAGCCCCGGGTTGAGCAGAACTCAACATTTACACATGCTAAAAGTACAAAAAGCAATTTAGAGACATCCGCAGATGTATTCAAACGGCGGTGAACATGGAACCTTCAATGATACACGTGTTGAGGCGTGTAATACCACGAAGAGCGGCGTTTGGTCCCCAGATAAAATAATGGGTTTGCCCCAAACGAGAAAACAATGGGCAGAACTAAACAAACTAGAATTTAGGAAGGAAATCTGAAGTCATGGAGCCTGCGTATCACAGGAACTGTCAAAAGACACAATTAAAAAGCAGGCAACATATCCAAAGGGTGATTATACAATACCCAAGGCTATGAAAGCGGGAGTATTTGAACCACCCAGGCCGAAATGGTCATGTTGAAAAACTAAACGGTACCAATAACACGACATAAAAGTCGTGCTGAACGATCTGAGTAAGTCTCATTATAATTTGTCCTTTGTGATTTTAAAAGTATCATATATATGACGATTAGCACCACATTTATCGAAATTACTGTTCTGTTAAACTGGATCTATCCATAAGTTAAACACTTTCTTTTATCTTTTTTTGCCAGCTCCGCTGCTTTTTTTAGGTCGGTTTGCTCTTTTGTCGATTTCAGATTCCGCTGATATATTTTCGTCTGTTCCGGCTCTGTAGTGCTACATTCCACTGGATATAACATATTGAGTTCCAAGGTGGTGCCCCACTGTGTTTCACTGTTTGTTCGTTTTGTCCTTGTGTGTTCCTTTGTTTGTTCGTTTTGTCCTTGTGTGTTGGCTTTGTGTGTGTTTGTGCGGATAATTTTAAGATCATAAGAATAAGAGTTGATAGAAATATGATAACTGTAGCTACAGTAATAAAGAAGTTCCCAGTTGGTAGGTTTATAGCTTACATCCCCGATTGGTTGCGTTTACATGTATGCGTGTGTGTGCGTGTGTATGTGTGTGTGTGTGTGGTGCACGCGTCTGCGTGCTGGGGGTTTCGTTTTGAGGAGGCTGCGTTTTTGGTACGTGGCATTCCCTGTTTAATATTTGTCTTTGTTTTTTTCTACCGAGCACTTTCCCGGACGGTAACTTGATTTTAGTAGACCTGACTTCGCCGTCTCTGCTAAACAACAGTTCCTGTACTTTTCCAATCTTCCAACTACCTATTGGTGTATTGTCTTTAATAAGTACTATATCTTCAACTTTTGGTCGATTTTTTGACACAGCCCTCCCCGTTTTTTAAGAATGTCTGCATACGTTCACGTAAACTTTTCAAATATTCGTCTCTCCAAATTCTCTAGAACTCATTTAAAAGTCTTTGACCCTTTTTCCATATTGTCAGCAAATGGTCACTTGAACTTTCGTAAGGGGTGTATTCCAAATCTGAGTTGTCCAAACTGGCTTCTGGTGTACATGTGTGTGAATTTGGTGTCAGGAAATGACTTGGAGTAAGAGTGATGTTGGAATTTAAATCATCACACACGTAAACTAAGTGTCTTGAATTCACTACAGCCTCTACTTCTTTTATCAATGTTTGCATCTGAATCAGAGTAAGCATTGTACTACCAAGAGTTTTTCGCAAAGCACGTTTAACAAGTCCAACATGTCTTTCGTAAAACCCCCCCTCCAGGGTGCTAACTCCACAATGAAATGCCAGTTTATCCCAGCAGATGACACACATGACTGCACTTCATCACATCTTGTCACATTTTTTCATATAAGATCCAATGTTTTGCTAGCTAATTTAAATTGAGCAGTATTGTCACTAATGATCTCCCTTGGAACCCAACGTTGTGATATATAGCGTTTAAATCCAAGTAGGAACTCTTTTGAAGTCATATCCTGAATCACTTCTACATGCACTGGTCTGGTAACCATACAAGAAAACAAACACAGCCACACTTTTTTGTCGGTCCTTCAACAGTTGTCACAAGTAATGGTCCAATTTAATCCACTCATGACCTTGAAAACGCACGTGATTCTTGTACTCTTGAAGCTGGTAAAGGCGCCATCGGCGGAATTCTGTATGGATCACCTTCGTGTCGGTGACAAATCGAGCACAGACGAATAATCGATTTTACAGTAGATCGACCTTGTGGTACCCAATTTTTATATCGTAGTCTTGCGGGTGTTTGTGATTCCCCGGAATGCAATTTCTCTTTGTGTACTTTTTTTATAAGCCTTGTAAATCTTTCTCCCGAAGGTAAAAGTATTGGGCGTCTTGCTCCTTCTCGCAAATCTGAGTTGTCTAACCTTCCAGCACATCGAATAAGACTAATTTCATCCATGTATAGTCCCAACTGCCACTGCACATTTATCATCATTTTGTCATTCAATCCATCACATTCCTTGAAATACACTTTATGTTGTATGTATGATATCCAAATAGTTTCAGCGTCTTTGTCATCGTCACTTGTGATGTATTCCTTAACCTGTTTCTTTCTCAGCTTCTTGATAAATTTCATAATCCAAGCTGTCACACGCAATAACCTCGTGACCGATGAATATCTTTCCCAGTCTATTTCAAATAGTTCCTTTCTATCAGATCGAATTGTCTTTTTCGAATATGAATCCTTTTTATTAGCACTAATTGACGGATTGACCTCCTCACTCAACTCAGCTGGTGTTTCTAAGCTGACTCCATTTATAGAATATTTTCTTGTTTTCCATTCGCATGATCGTTTACTGAGCCAAGACGGATCATTCCAACACAACTTATCATTACTTAACACTTCTAGAGTTGCACCTCTAGTAGCTATGTCAGCAGGATTTTCTTTTGTGTTGATGTAACTGATTGTTAAATCACCATGTTCTTGAATTTTAGCCACCCGGTTTTTCACAAAGACTGGCAAATTCTTATCACTGTTTATCTATCCAAGCGCAACCTGAGAATCACACCGCAAGTATGTTTTGGCAATATCCAGATTCAAATGTTGTTTTACAAACGAAATGCATCGCAAACTTATCAAAATAGCCATCACCTCTAAGCTAGGGACAGTCATTCCTTTGACAGGAGCAAGTCGTGTCTGCGAAAGTAAGTCCGTTTTTGATTCATTGTCACTTTCTCTATGAAGAGATATTGTAGAAGCATATGCTGCCGTTGACGCATCACAGAAACACAGAATACTGTAGGTTATATTCTTATCACCAAAGTCTTCTATGAACCTCTGAACTTTGTGCGTGTGGATTTCACTTAAGTCGTTATTCCGTTCAGTCCAAATTTGCTCAGTTCTCTCATCTTCAGTCGTATCGTCCCATTCGAACTGTTTGGTCCATTATTCTTAAAGTAGTACTTTTCCACGCAGTATGACAGGAAAAAACAATCCCATAGGATCAAACACAGAGGCAATCCTCTTCAGGATGTTTCTCTTTGATAACTTAAAATCACGTCGATATCTTTTAGCTGTTTCAAGGCAAAATAGTTGCATGTCCTTAAGGTCTGCTCGATCATCCTTTGAAATGAATTCGTTCACTTTGGCACTGTGAGAGAGCCACTCCCGTAAGTTCATTGAAGCGTCCTTGAAAATAGACTTAACTGACTGGTACAATTGAATGGTCTCTTTATCATCTCTTTCTCCGGTAATGATGTTGTCAACATAAATGTCCCTCAACATTCTGGTAATGTCTGTATCGTAAGAGTCTAGATGTGCTTAAACAGTTGCTCCTAGTAGAATTGGGCTCGAAATTACTCCAAAAGATACTCTGCAGAATCTGAAGGCCTGTACATTATCGGCTGTTACTTCTGGAATTTGTGTATCTCTCAACCACAGAAATCGAGTTACACCCCCTTGACTAGGTTGTAACCAAACTTGCAGAAACGCTTTCTCTATATCTGATACAAGTGCAACTTTGTGTAAATTGAATCTCATCAACAGTCCACACAAATCGTGTAAGAAAACAGGTCCTCTGTATAGACACTCATTTAAGCTTTTGCTGTCTTTGCTCAACTTTGCCGAAGCATCATAAACCACTCTTAATTTAGTTGTAGTTTTCTTTGGTGTAATCACAGCATGGTGAGGTATGTAATGGTTCAGCCATCTAAAACTTTATCGTTCACTTTCTCAATAATAACTTTATCAAGTTGTTCTTGAATCACTGAATTGCATTTCTCCAAAAGTTCTGGTTTTCCGGGTAACTTCTTCAAACTTGACTTTAGCCTTACATATGCCAACTCTCTGTTATTTAGAAGCTGTGGATGTTCATGTTTCCAGGGCCGAGTGACCTGATATCTTCTGTCATCAAACTTAACTGTTTGTTTAAACGTTTTCATAGCTATTTCATCATTTGATTGTGCAAGTTGATCTTTAATTCCAATGGAGTCCACGTTCCAGAAATCTTCGAGATTTGGTTTATTATCTAAAGTATTGTCGACACTTTGAAACATATTTGCCTTTGTAACATTGAAATAATTTGGCGTACTTTTAAAACCAGCATCAGTTCTTGTTCGTCCACCCAAGTTTGTAGCTCAACAGGTAGTAATTCCATTTTTTTTGGATAGCACAATATCCAGGTAATAATCATTTCCTAAAAGTAAATCAAAACTTGATGACCCGTTTTCTTGTGGAAGTATGTCCGCTAGTTCCAGACTGTTGATAATGTGACTATAATCGTTCACAGCTGAAGTACCAAGTGTTTTTCTTTGAATATTTCCACTGATAACAGGCACAATGTTAGCATCTATGTTCTTAAATTGTCCATTTTTTTTAGTTTCAAACATAATGTTGTCAGCATTGTTTTCATTACTCTTGACAGACTACTTCCAAATATCACTACTTTCAACTCTTCTGACCTTTGTGGTTTTAGTCCAAGTCTGTCTGCTAAAGACTGTGTAATGTATGTCCGCTGGGAACCACAATCCAGGAGAAGTCTTGTCTTGACAGAATCTGCATTGCAAGGATGTTTCACTTCTGTAGTAGCCGTTTGCATAAACACGTTTCACCAACAGAAACCATAGCATTATCTTTTTCAACCGCACTATCCTCTGCACAAAAATTTATTTCTTCAGACAGATTTACACTTATTTCTGTTCGTTGTTTCACTCTAAATTTTTTGGGGCACAAACATTTATGACGTTTGTTGTATTCACCACAGTAAACTCACGCTTTGTTTGTTTTACTCTCACTTGCCATATGACCCATCTTTAGACATCTATAATAACATCCCTTTATCTTCCTCTTTCGTTCTTCTAATGTTTTATATCGTGTGCACTCATCGCTCCAGTGTCTTTTGTTCACAGTACTTGCACACATTATTTACTGATGTATGAGGAGTTGAATTTGCATTTGCAAACAAAGACTGCTGAGCTACGAGTTTTAGGCGCCTCAATACGTCTTTCAGGCCTTGAACTGTAACTATCAAATTATTTAGTTTTGTTTAAATTGTTTGAGAGACTAGTTCTGTTCACTATATCACCCTTGCGTTTCTCTGCCTTTTCACATGCAACAACATAATCTCGCATCAGAAGTCTAAGAAGTTCAAGTGTCTTTGCTCCTTTGTGTAATTCTAATTGGCGGAGCACATCCTCGGGTAATTTTGTTCGAATCATTGACACAAACACATGCTGATTAACATTTTCCCCAAGAACTTCAAGACTCCGTAAGTGTTTCTCTGTCGTATCTAAGGATGTATCAAGCTTTCAACTTTATTTGAAGGGGATTGCACACTCATCTCCTTGTAATATAAGTCGACTATTTCCTGCTCGTTTCCATATCTCTTGTGAAGAAACTCCACTACAATATCATAATTCTTATTTGACCTAGCTAATCCCTCCACCGTGCGTTTTGCTTCACCACCTAGTTTGCTCTGAAGATAACTGAACTTTTTCACGTTTGATAATTTTGTATTTTGATTCACAGTACAATCAAAGACATCCCAGAGTTCACACCATTCCACTTTATTTCCGTAAAACATCTTCTCTTCAGTTCCAACTTTGGAAGATTTACTGAACGGGACTTTGATTTTTTATTTAATGCAATCTTTGCAACCAATTCTTTTTGCTGTTCCATCTGAGAAGACATCATTTTCTGCATATGTTCTTGCACATGAATTAATCTCTCAGTGCCTGAAGGTTCAATCGGGGTTTTCTGCTCATCTGAATGTTCAGTTTTAACAGAAAAATTTTCACTAAACTGCTTAAGTTCAATCAGGCAATTCTCAACAGCAAAATTCAATTGGCAATCTTCATCTAACACAGTTTCTACAAATTCAGGTTCTTTTTCACCCAGGCATTCTGTCAACTTCTGTATTGCTCTTAAAGTTGCGGGTAAATTAAAAGTACTCACGTCACTTTCCAATATATCATTTGCATGTTGGAACTCCTTTTCCAGCGTATTGTGATACCGCGTTCTTACACCCTTGACGGAAGACACATTCGCCATTTTGTCACCCTTTTAACACGTATCACAGTACGTGAAAAGTACACACATAATTTTAAACAACCACTTATCGAATTTGCTGTCACTACAACTTGATATTCACTTTATATGGTTTACTTAACTTTCAAATTTTCGTTTTCAATATCCGGTTCGCGGGACCATTTCAATGTGGCGACGAACCCATTTCTTTATTTAGTTTTTAACTATTCAACGACACGATGAGAAATAACAACTTTTACACTTCTACACTTCTAATTTTTCATATAATCCAAAATTTTATCACATCCAAATTTATATTTAAATCGAAGTATCGTATTTTTACAATTTTGCTCTTTAATTCCTATATTTACTCCTTTAACATTTCCCTTTGCACAACTTTAACATGTATATAAAATCATGTGATATATATACCCTACAAGTTTTGCCGCCAAAAGTGAATACAAGTCTAGAAAAATCATGACATTGATAGACTTCGTGTAACATGTAATTAACTTGACAATCACTCAGTAACCAAGCACGAAAAATGAGTTACTCTATTCCTAAAATTCCCGCCAATCACGACGGAGCATATCTACTACATGAAATTTGCCGCCAAAAACTAACGGAGCAACCACATAAAGAACGGAGTGTATATTCAGAACATTTATATCATGTCAGAGGAAGCGAAGCAATCATAATTCAAATAATAAATCGTGAATATTTACGTCACAAGGTAAAAAACCTAGGTAATTAGTTCAGATGGTAGGAAAACGTTTTTAATACGCTGTAGACCACATTTTGTAATTGATCGTCATAATAATTAGTCTTAATATCTGGCTTTTTTAATTCGATGTCAAATTTAAAACTGAGTTTCACGAGGCCAAGCCCTAAGTCACTAGTAAAAATTGTAGAACAACATTGTTAATACTTAACATGTCACATATTGTAATATATCTGATAATACTTTGCCCAGGTATATGTATCTATAAACTAATTCCCTATCAATTTTAAAAATGGTTGACCTGACACCAAAAGCTAGGTCAGTATGTCAAATCAAAGTAAATTATGGTTTACATTCTAGAGACGCCATGTTCTGTACTTGATGTTTATAATATAATTTAATAATACTTTGTCAGAATGTTTGCTTTCATTAAATCTAAGAGACATATTCCTACTTGGTTACACGAGATCAAAAGCTTTGTCATTCGTTTAAATCATAGAAAAATCTTGCCAACACTCTAGAGGCCACAATTTTTCTTGATCCTCATTAAACTCAGAAAATTATGAAATGTAGTTCAGGACTGGATTACATGAGGACAAAAAAAACAATCATTCAATTTGACATTGTAAAATTATTAAAAATAAACTCGTTAGCACTTTAAAGGCCGCATTCACCTTCTATAGCACATTCCCAAATCCGACCCTGTGTCTATTGTTAGAATGACTCTATAACGGTCAGGATTTTGGTAAATGATTCGAACATGACAGATGTGTTCTGTTATATAAGCCTCGCGGATTTTATGATGATTGTATAATGTTTCACATATATAATTATGATTAAGTAATGTAAATACATTTCAAACAAGTCGTAGCATTCGGTAAACCGGATTACAGAAGACATTTATTTTAACTTTTGTGATGATTAACATGCATTGGACTGCTTTCTGACCTAACAGGTCCTGTTAGGTATATTATCTGATTTATGTTTAATTTTATATTAACTATACTTCGGTATATGCCATTAGTTATATGAATTGATATTTCAGAAATCTATGAGTGAAATTAAATCTCATTTCATGTATAATCATTGTTAAAAGTAAACAAAAATTACACCTACAGAAAAATAAAGCTTTTGTTGTTGAAGTCTACGTATGAGAACAAGATAAGGCAAATAAACAGTTCATGAACATCATTCTTATTTTTTTAGAAAGTCTAAATTTAAGTTAACAAAAACATTGCAGCATGTGAGTCAACTCTATAACGCAAATCAAAATATTGTGAGTTTGATATCAGTGACAATTTGATCAGAGAGAATATATCTAAAGTCATACCTCCTCAACTCAATTTTTTTGGGAAGACTGCATGTGAGGTTACATCGGTTTAGTTAATTGACTCTTGAAACCTAACCTGAAAAGTGCTCAAATTGTATTATAGCTCTATGAAACGTTAAACAACCGGTCTCTGTCGGAAAAGTGTACTAAATTTAATTATGCATTGAAAATAAAACGTCATATATATTTTTTTTGCATGTTTGTATTAACATCTAATATAATAATATAAGTATATCTCTTATTATCATACAAATTTCATCTAATAACATGAAAAACTATAGTTTGAAACGTTTGTCCTGCAGCTTCACTTGTTACATGAAGAAGCTTGAAATACGTACCTTGCGAGTTTAGTCAAGAGGACCACGTGTCGTTCTTCAGCGATCGCGTTATTATTGCTCGTAATAATTTCATAGAGTACAAGGAAAACAATCAGGACGATATGATTTTGCTGCAGACAGCGGTGATACCCTGCATTCCATTTATTAAGCACACTAGCTGAACGAAAGAGCAGTCAGTAGGCATCTTGTCGCCTTACTATTGAAGTGCGCTAAATTCCATTTCTGAAAATGTTTCGATATTTATATTTATTATATTTGATATTCATATCGCTGCGTTTGTCTGAGACAGGGCTATCTACTGGTATCCTTGAAATTAAGATTGCAAACTCTGTTAAAGAATTTGCGTGTTTTTTTTTCTATACTTTACAGAAATGAAAGTAAATTATACTGCGATTGGTTAATTAACAGCTTATACGAATTTATTGAAACTGTTTTTTCCTCATATCTATAGCTTATCATTTGTTTCATCACTAAGTGCGTTTAATCTGTTATTATAGTAGGCTTTGTTTAAACACACTAAACTAGTAAAAACTGATATTGTTTCCATCTTTGAGCTTTCTAACCTTAAAGTAAGACAAAGCTAGACTATTCATCACTTGTCCAATGTTTAAAATATAAAGAAAGATTTGAGTACCTTCAACTAGTTTTAATTATTTAAAAGAAGACTATGGCCCAAATGATAGATACTGAAATTTTAGTGTGTATTTCTTGAAATGGAAGAATTGAAATGAATCACTTTAATATAATAAGGTGAATATGTGTTTGAATGAAACGCAAAGCTAGTAAATACGCCAATTATGATATATATATATATATATGCAATGATTTACCTCAACATCGTAGTGTTTTTCATTAAGTATTTAAAACCTGTCTTTCTTTTTCATTTTGTTTTGTTTTCTTTTTTCAAAATAAAAAACAAATCAAACATGCAAAATATAATATTAAGTACTAAATCCGAAAATGCTTTGTACTCGTCTTGACTACATATCTGTACATATCTGTTTTTATCGCTACCTTTGTTACGTTACGACGTTATGTATGACGTCGCTCGTGTCTGTCGTTGCGCATCGAGGATTCAAAACACTTAATCAACGTTCCTTGTCAATTGTTTAAGTAATATCAAATTTTGCTTTATTTTGGAAACTTCACCTGCGTACTATATTATGCTGAAACAAACTAAATACCTTTAAATAATGTCATGGTAGAAGAAAAGACAATTTAGCAGGGCTTGCTTCCACTGGAATTTTATTACCGTTTCAGCTGTGAAAGTCATTTGATTGGTCATGATCTAAGACCGTCATGACATTTTTCTTTTAAGACACAATGAAATGAAATGTAAATGAAATGCAGTTTTTAGGCGGTTAAGGATAATTCAATACAACGTTAGTCATCTTTACTGAAATCTGAGAGCCTGAAATGTATAATAAGCAAAATTAAAAGTTCAAGCACAAAATCATTCGGCAAAGGTGATAGAGTGTCAATAGAGATAAAACGTCTTACGTTTTCTTTTTTTAACCTCGAAATATGTCAAAATGCAGTAGTGTAGTGCAGAAAAAGTGCCCCATTCGACAAAGGTGATAGAGTGTCAATAGAGATAAAAGGTTTGTACGTTTTCTTTTTTTCACCTCGAAATATGTCAAAATGCGGTAGTGTAGTGCAGCAAACAAGCCCCATTCGGCAAAGGTGATAGAGTGTCAATAGAGATAAAACGTTTTTACGTTTTCTCTTTTTTCACCTCGAAATATGTCAAAATGCAGTAGTGTATTGCAGAAAAAGTGCCCCATTCGGCAAAGGTGATAGAGTGTCAATAGAGATAAAACGTTTGTACGTTTTCTTTTTTTCACCTCGAAATATGTCAAAATGCGGTAGTGTAGTGCAGAAAAAGTGCCCCATTCGGCAAAGGTGATAGAGTGGCAATAGAGATAAAACGTTTTTACGTTTTCTTTTTTTCACCTCGAAATATGTCAAAATGCAGTAGTGTAGTGCAGAAAAAGTGCCCCATTCGGCAAAGGTGATAGAGTGGCAATAGAGATAAAACGTTTTTACGTTTTCTTTTTTTCACCTCGAAATATGTCAAAATGCAGTAGTGTAGTGCAGAAAAAGTGCCCCATTAAGAATTTTCTATTCTATGCCATAGAAGATTATGCTCAGTTTTACACAACTGTTTTAATAACTAACCGCAACAATACTTCAGACTGTTAGTGCATTTCACAACAACTGTGATAACTTTATTCCGTTTTACTATTTTCATTATCGTGACAAATACTACAAATCCCATCAGATAGCTGCAATGGTCTTAATTGTACACACTGAACTGAAAGCTGTTTCGGGTGCATGTATTCTGACATTATTCAATGCTTACCTAGAATATAAAAGGTGCGTTTGACATGGCTCAAATTACAGCTTTTTATGATTTGTTAACAGAAAAAGGTTCGAAAGATGTTTTCAGAAGAATGCAAATGTGTACTGGACAAACTGAAGAAAAAACACATAAAAGACACAGAGACATACATTTCAAAAGGATTATCTACCTTTCAAAAAGATCGTGACTCTATGAAGAGTGAATTCTTTCAAACACAAGGAAATGTGCCACAGGTTTTTTTCTTCTTCATTTTATTGTTTCTAAACTGAAGCAGACATAACGAATATTTAAATAATGTATTTAAATATTGATTAAGAAGTGGACATAAACAATAAAATCTATAAAATACTGCTCATCAATTTCGTTTAGAATTACAGTCAAATACCGTTACCTCAATATTCCAGGGACTGCAAAACATTTCATCGACGTATCCGAAGGTCGACGTAATGATATCGTATATCTATATTTTGTATCTGTATATGATTAGGACGTCTATATTGTACATCCCATGCTTCTTTTAGTGGATTTAAAAGGGGAAAAAAGAATAATATAAAACGTAAACACGTCATTTTAATGGGTTTTAATAACGAAAAGTTGTCATTGTAATACGCATATTGTTACTCAAACAAAATATTGTTATACTGGGAAAGAGATTGCCCTCTTGCGCGCCTTTTAGACTGATAGTTGAGAATTAAATGCTAACTTGCTAACATATAACAAAACACACACACACACAAAATAACCTAATTATAATTAGTACATCGACGGACAACAATAGGTTAATTTTCACCCCTTAAAATAACATCGATATTTTAGACGCTCTAGTTGTGACATCGACGAAACTGGGCGTAAAAACAGTATAGGTAAGTTGACGGGACTAAAAAATCCCATCGAGCTAAACAAAAAAATCGAGCTAATGATATCGAGCTAATGATAAATATTACCAAAAAACTATATAGAGAAAAGTCGGGACCGACTAAAAAAAAACATCGTGCTATCAGGTGTATTGAGTTAACCGATATCGGGGTAACGATATTCAACTGTATTATGATAAATTTATATTTGCTATAGCTATTATATGAAACACTGAACACCTTTTGCTTTTGTATGATAATAATTTACATGCATTCTCTTCATCACTACTGTTATTCTTGCAGATGGCTCAAGAATACGAAAGTTATTCTACTATTTTTCGTCAACTTGAATCTAAAATTATTGCAGAAGAACAGAAGCGTAAAGGTACTCAAGGTATTACCCTGTTTGTTTCTAAACTGTTCGCTAATTGTACCCAATGCACTAATGGACAAAATCTCTTACGTTTGTATCGGGATTTGATGAATAAAATATTTATTATTGACATTCTAAGCTGATATATATTTGTTTCGTTCACAATGTCTGTCCAGCCTCATCACATAAGAATTCGTCCATCACTGTATCCTTACGAATATTAAGGTCTCTTGCATTTAGTGGGGGAAACATTTTGATTTAGTATTATCAGTCCATCCGTCTGTCTGTCTGAGTGTCACAAATTTGTCCACACAACTACTACAACCCCACGAGATGAAATTACCCAAAACTTTACATGAGTTATCATTGCCAAGCCTTGATGTGCATGTCGTCGCCATTATCTTGTTTTATGATTTTCAGTTGAGTAATTGACCTGATTTATCAGATTTTACGAATGTTTGGCCGCCTTTTATTTCTACCAAACCTCCCAAGACTGATCAGCTCCAAGCTCTTTTTTTGTTTGCTGTGGACTTTTTCCGGTTCAGTAGAGGTTTGGCCCTTGATTTATCAATTTTAGCCACTACACTTTCAAAGTAGTGAATGATTATTTTCTTAACAAATCTTACATGAGGGGGCAGTTACCATTCTTATATTTCGTTTTATAAGCATGTTCTGTTTCAGTGATTTCTGGGGCAGTTATGACACTATATTTGTCAAATGTTATGATATTTTGGCAAATCCTTTACCCTGTTGGGCAGATTTCCATCAAACCTTATAGACGTTGTTAGTGTCAAGCGTAGTTATACATGTCATCAGCATGTTCTAGTTCACTGATTTTCAGCAGAGTTGTGACACTTGATTTACCATGTTTTATAGTGTTTACGCAACTTGCTGTATATTATTGTATTGGAAATGGTAGAATTTTTTATGAACAGCAGGCTATATTCCAAGTAACTGAGAGATAGCGATATCATGCACATGTGCATACAAATTGTGAATTACATTTTTACAAGTATATGTAATATTCAGCGTTTTCCAAAGACTTTAAGTTAATCTTTACCTGATACATAACTTGTACCCTTACACATAATTTTTATGTGAATATTTTTACTTGTTTGATTTTTGTCGCATGAGATGCTCTTTGAACCTACACGTATGCTGTTCGTTTTCAAGTTTTCTTTGTCAAAATTACATGTTAATTACATGAGCTAAAATAATATATAAAAGGAATATCTCACCTTCGTTAATTCAAGACATAAACAAGACACTTTTTTACCGTTTATAATGAAGTTCCATCTGTATTCTGTTTTACCGTAACGGTCACCTTCATATGTGTCGATAAATCTAGATGTCATCTTTTCTTGTACCGAAATTTAAAACAAAGGCCTTGACAAAATAACATTTATAAATTCTTACATCTCAATAAACTAGATGAATGGTAACAGATGATATATAAATCTTTAAAGTCTGCCAGCGGTTATACATGTGACTTAATATGTATCAAAACATATGCTAATACCTGGTCTGCTAATACTGTTACTGACAGAAATAGTATGAAACTAGACATCCCAAGTTCATAATCTAATACCTGCATTTTTATAATTGCATACTGGTCTGAGCCGATATCGTTTAATGAACAGCCTTGCCCATGTTAGAAGCAACTTATGATTAAGACAAGAGCGAGTGCTGCAGTAGAACACTCAATTTGATGATCCTTTTTTAAGCCAGCTGAATTGCTTCTTACAAGCTGTATCTAACCCTGAACGTGGTTCGAACACCAAACAGAGAGGGACAACTGATCCTTGCCTTATGACTAATATTTTACCGACCGCAAATGAATTATATCTACTATTTTCATAATTACATTATTATCATTCATTTTTAAAATTAAGTTTCTGAAACATTGAACAATAAAAAATTTCAAACAACTTCAATACTAAGTCAAACGTAATTTTACCTTTTACCTGTCGTTTCCCTTCTACCCTTTTTTCATTTTACCTGGTGTACTCCCCCTTATGTTTGAATATAGCTAGCAAACCGAAATACTTAATGATTACAATATATTAAAACGAATTAGTAATATGGAGCATTATAACAATTATTCAGATCAACTTCATTATCATCATCATCGACATTGTTGTCATATGATCATCAGAATATTATCCCATCGTCATCATTACCATTATCGACGTGACCATCGTCATTAACGTACCATAATGTACCAACATGATATCATATCATTGTCATTCCATAATACCACAATCATCATTGTCATCATCGTCATGCCGTCATCATACTATCAGATTCATTATACTATATCATCATCGTAATCAAAATCATATTGTCGTGTAACATCATATCACCATATTCTCAAAACGTACCATCATTATCATCAGAGCATTGTTGTATCGTCATATCATCATCATGTTATATTATTATCATCATCATCATCGTCATTATATAATGATTATCATCTTCATGATCATAACGTCAAATTGTACTATCAACGCAATTTTGTCATAAAATCACCATCATAATTTATCATCATCATAATTTCATTATGATCGTATAGACACAAACTAAATATCACTATATTTTTAATAATAGCATCAACATCATCATCATCATCAATGTCATTGTCATATCATCATAATATCACAATCATCAACATACCACCATCATCATCATTACCAACACCATAATAACATTGTCATACTTTATATATATCAGCGCATATTGTCATTATCATCTAAAGAACTTGTCACAACATTATATCATGCTGACGAAACTGAACACTTTGATATCGGTATTTTATTCATCGCTATCATCATTTAATACCAGTAATTTTGAGTATCTCAAATTACAGAAAAATAGGCTTTTGTTACATGATAATTGTCAAACTATTTACAAACATACATGTGTGCAGAGCTGGAGATTTTGAATGAATGGTTGAATGGAATGCAAAGCTGAACATTGTTCTAAAACATGCTTTGTTATGCATGACAACAACACAATTATATAAAACTTATCTTTCTTTTGTGTCCCAGCAACCATGCCTTTTCCTGAATACCATCCAACCAACGTAACCAACGTAACTGCTTAAATTCATACTACGAGGTAACTATTATACAGCATTTCTTCTATCGATGTTGTACGGATGATTTCAGCTAGCAAACTGGTTCAAGGGCGTGGCAAATACATGTACGGACTTCTCACATGTTTTGCCGCCAAGCATGTAGATTATAAATTTACGAAACAAACCGTATAACAGAAAGGCCACAGATGTTGAATGTTGAATAGTAGCAGACAAGTTATCTCTTACAACATCAAAATAAGTTTATCACCATTTATCACCAAAATATAACATCATTTATTTCTACAAGAGAACATAAATGCATTAATTAGGTCACGAGACATGACGATTGATAAGTGTGGAACGTAGTTGTGCATATTATTGCCATGCTCTGATTAAATGATTTTCAGCGGAGTCACTTGTCAAGTTATTCGACCAGTGCTACTTCTTTTATACCACTGTTGGAATTCAATTAAACGTCAAAGGTGTTACCAATGCCGATCATATATTTTGTATATCGTTGGAAAGTTATGAGACAGTTATAATTATCAGAATGAGGACAATACTGGAAACCGAGGCGAATCCGAGGCTGATAATATTTATGCGAATGATGACAATATTATTGTCCAACATAAAGCATTTTAGCACTTCAGTAGATTCCATCCCATTGTGGACTTGCAGGCAATGAAGAGACAGCCAATCTGCCTAAGCTAGGAGCTCAGTCAAATCAACCAGCAGAACAAGGAGAAAGTCATTATCATCAAGGCACGAATGAGACCAAGGATAGAGGAAGATGCTTTTCATCTCCTTGATCGGTCTGAACAAGTGATGATGGTCAGACTCTGCTAGGGGCACAATAAGCTCAATGTTCACATGTACAAGAAATACAGACTGGCATCATCGCTAACTAGTCCATACGGTGAGGAAGATCAGACTGCGGAGCGTATACTTCAGAGATGTAAAACGCATGACCAGAAGCGAGCTGCGACTTAGCCGATAGATAACTCAGTCCACCAGAAACTGTACGGAGGCATTGTTGATCTGCGGCAAACCACAAGTTTCATCGAGGCTACTGGTCTGACAGTGTAGTCGCGTACGATAAACAGAAGAAGAAAGCATTGTGATATCTGCTTTTTTTATATCGAAACAAAATTTAGGGACCATCTAAGTTCAAACTTTTATTAGATGTTAATTGAATGGTATACGTTACTTTGCCTTTGTTTGACATAAAGTGCATTGTAAGTTTGTAGATGTTTTAATACAGGCTGAATGTACCTCAGTTTATGTTTAGGACCATACATGAATGTATGGTTTCATGCAAATAGAATGTTTAATGTTTGGTTTAATTAATCTTTACAGTTTACCAATCAATACACGCATGACAGTTAGTTAGATTTTCTTTTTCTTATCTAGCCAAAATAAAAAAGTAACCTCATTTGAAATGCTCCTATTCATTTATTTATTTTGTTGGGTTTAACGTCGCACCGACACAATTAAAGGTGATAAGGCGACTTTCCAGCTTTAATTGTGGAGGAAGACCCCGGTGCCCCTCCGTGCATTATTCCATCACGAGCGGGCACCTAGGTAGAACCACCGATCTTCCGTAAACCAGCTGGTTGGCTTCCTCACATGAAGAATTCAACGCCCCTAGTGAGGCTCGAACCCACATCGATGAGGGGCAAGTGATTTGAAGTCAGCAACCTTTACCACTCGACCATGGAGGCCCCATGAAGTGCTGTTATATCTAATGATCACAGTTTGACGTAAACAATTTCATATTATAATTCTTCATTATTCGAGTTTGATTTACGATTTACGCATTTATATGATATTTTGAATTATCAAAATACAGTGAAATCTTGATATCTCGACTTCGTCGACATATCGAAATATCGAAATAACCGAAGTTAGGTCAACTTTGGTTGGTAGGTGGAGTAATGGCGTTAACTGAACATGTAACCTATATTAGCAACATTAATCACCTTAATATAAAAATATAATATTTTCATACCATTCATTTCCCCGGTATATTAATTGCTAGTAATTATAAACATGTAATAGTAACATTACTAAAATTGTCGCTGTGAAAAAGGAAGTGTTCTGCGTGCAGAAGGATTTTAGAAAAAAAAGTTTTATGTAAAGGACTTGCGCAATACACATGCATGGTCTACAAAATTCCCATTTTATGAGAGTAGGCCGTATACTAAAGCTTTAAATTTCTCCTTAATTTTAGATACTGGAGAACAATCGTTTCAGAGAAATATTGTTGCGAAGATTGTATCAGGCGCAGTTACTATACCATTTTATATGTATTATGGTCGTAATGGAGGAAACATTTCAGGTACCAGTTAACTTTTTAATCAATAGAGAAAAATACTTCGAAGAATGATTTATATGCGCTTGACAGCCCAAGCCATTGTACGAAGTATAAGAAAGTTTTGATCATTTTGCTAAATACTGCTATTGAAATAATATTAAACGCCATAAGCTTGAATTCGTGTGTTTGAAAGAACTTACTTTTAAAATATTGCTAAAATAAAAGCTTTATCATACTTAATACTGAGGCTGTTATATAAGATATAAATACCATTGAAAATTTTGAAAAAAAGAAACAATAAGATATTATGTTAAGTCGAACGTAAAGGTAAAATAGTATTAAGTTGAACATAAAGGTAAAATAGTGATTCATCAGTAGCATTAAGATTTTATACTTCTAGCGTTTGCACAAAAGACTGCAGCAGGTCTGACGAAGAATGCAATCATGCATATGGGTAAAGGGAAAACATTGAAAGGTAATATACATCCCATGTTTCCGTTCAAAAAATACCACTACGGTACTAACAAGAGTTCTCACATGTGCAGTACCTTAAAAATCCTGCTAACTTTCTAATACTGCAACTTACTTAATCTTGTTTTCGATCTTGTGTAACTGTAAACCAGACTTACCACTTTGATGGTTTAAAAATGATTTTTCCACTTATGTTATATTTAGTGTGGTATTTAGACATAACTTAGATCACGGATATGGAAGTTAGGTGAACTTGTTTCTCTGGACCTAAAATATTTCTGCAAGTTTAACACGAATGTAGTTCTACATTATAGAATTTTACTATAACATTTATTTTAGACGTATCATTGTATCCGAAGTAAATTCAGAAATTATTTAAAATGGTATTGTAATGTCCTTGGTTTTCTGTTTTACAATTAATACATGGGCCATAGAATATTATCCGGGCAACATTATGCATAACGGTTACCAGGCATTATTTCAAGCGTTCCGGATAAATAATATAACGTCGTCAATTCCGGATAATCAGATGCGCGGAGCCACCATGAAACAGTTTATAGTTTGGTTACTTTTCAGATAAACATGTAATAAAATCTACAATGAAGTGGAAATTATAATTAAGAAGCTTCGCGTTTAAAGTGTCATAACAGTTGTTATACAATCAAGTCAATTTGTTGCAGATTAAAGTTGATAGTATATTGCCAATTGCACTGAACTTTTTATTATACCACTTTATGATTATCGACCTTTCACTTACTTTATTCTTTCATTCTAATGTCCACTTATGCGGTCATTAGTTCGAAACGCTGCTATAAAATTAAAACGTTACAGGGGTTCCAACTAAATCATTAAAGCGGTAGCTTTTTCTTATACACTTTAGATATTACTGGTTATGATTAAATGTTATTAGTTTTACTTCCTTAATTTTTGGTTCGTTTACCAAATTTGACATAATTTTGAAAAATAATCATTGTTTTCGTAAAGATATTAGAAAACCTTAAGTACTGTATTCAGAACTGAATTCCGTTCAGAAAATACCACTACGTACTAACAAGAGTTCTCACATGTGCAGTACTTTAAAAATCCTGCTAACTTTCTACTACTGCAACTTACTTAATCTTGTTTTCGATCTTGTGTAACTGTAAACCAGACTTTCCGCTTTGATGGTTTAAAAATGATTTTTCCAGTTATGTTACATTTAGTAATTCAAATTGTGGTACATGTATTTAGACATAACTTAGATCACGGATATGGAACTTAGGTGAATCTTTCTCGGGACCTAAAATAGTTCTGCAAGTTTAACATGAATGTAGTGTTATATTATAGAATTTTACCGTAACATTTATTCTAAACGTATCATTGTGTCCGAAGAAAATTCAGAAATTATTTAAAATGAAATTGTAATGTCCTTGTTTTTTGTTTTACAATTAATACATGGGATATAGAATATTATCCGGGCAACGTTATGCATAACGGTTACCAGGCATTTTTGCTTACTTTTCAAATAAAAACGTAACTTGTAACTTTTATATTGGATTGCTTTAAATGGGGATCCGTAATGTAGTTTTTCACATAAAGTACAATATTTGTTTAACATTAGACTATTTCATGTAATATTGGACTGCACGGGGATGATACATGTATAAGTAAACACATTTTATTTACTTTTGTTTACTTTTTTTACTTTTCATACTTTTTTTTCATTTGTGTTTTTTTAACTGGAGATGAGTACTTCAAAATCATATATTTACATTCGCACTATTCTTATCCATGGATAATTATGACGTTCATTTTGTATACACAGCAAAAGAAAAGGATCCAACGTGACGTCAATGCTGCTTAGTGATAACGGGTCACTGTTTTGACGCCGTCCGTGTATACTCGGGGAGAACGTTCCTTAGAGGACGTAAAAGTTGTTCCGTCTAGTGAACAGAATGACCGGGAAGCTGATTTTAATGTTAAATAATACAAAATATGTGAAGTTTATAAAATAATCTTGTTTACAAATGGAATACGATCGGCAAGCACGATTCATGAATTTGCCGATCCTATTTTGTCGTTCATTTCGCATGAACACCGAAAAAAATATTTCATTTTTTTATATTTACATTATATTTCCTTTCCATTTGTAAACAAGATTTTTTCGATTTTCTTACAATGTTTTTTTTTTTCATAAAATTCTGTTGAAAATCGTTGTTTTCCTAATACATTTGAGATAAAAACATTCGTCTACAGTTTTTAATAAGTGTTTCCCGGTTTATAAAAATTCCCGCCAGCAAACATCACGTGATTATAGATAGAGCGCACACGTATAGGTATTGAAATAAAAACAAACAAAATAATAACATTAAAGGTCCACTGCTAAAGCCCGGACGAGTATTATATGAAAACCAGAATTTGTAACTGAGACTTCATGTTTTTTAGAATATGTAACAAAACTTGTTTTACGATCGACACCTACTCTCAGAGCGTGTTTTGTATGCTACAAACATGCTGTTAGTTTGAAGGTGGGTTGGGAGGTGTCTTGAATCCAAGTGTCTGTTTAGATACACAAACTACATTGTATCAGGACATCGCGAACTGAAATAATGCAATGTGGTTTTTTGAACAAACATAATGTGATATTTTAATCAAATTAAAAGAACAATTGAATTATATCATGTTATTATAGTTCATGAATAAAAAGTAGGGTGTAGGCAGTTCATGGTCGTGACAGTGGTTACTACTTTGTATCAGGAGGGGCGCTGCTGTTTCCCTTGTGGATAGGTTTTATTTTGTAACTTAAAACATTCAGTCAACAGCTATACTGTTATAACTACGCAGCGAAGGAAAAACAATTAAGAATGAATAGATGAAAAGATAAGATAATAGTCTGCAGAAAAAAAAATATATTTTTTAAAAGTTATACTTACTGTAGTAAGCTAGTAAGTTTTCTTTAGTCTCATCAATGTACATATTCATACAAAGTATAAAATGTATGTAAAAACAACATTTTAGCAAAAGTACATTGCTGCTCCTAAATGGAGGCATAAAAGTGGCAGTGTTGAAACGTATAATAAAAGAAAGTTCAATATGAATTACCTTAAAGGCTGAAAATATCCTTCCTTATCTGTTTATAAAGGACTGCTATAAATGAAAAGTGTTAGAAACTAAAACTGGAAAAGGTATTAATGCACGTTAGTTAAGATATAACAGTAGGAAAAATGTGTGCGCACTGATAATATCAGGGAAAATATGATTTAATTTAACAAACATATTTTAGCACAAGCTTAAAACACTATATGATCTAAAACATTACTATTTTATTTACAAGTTATGAATCATTTACATAGAGAGTCGTCTTACTTAATTAGAGTTAGAAAAATAAAAAAAAACTTCTTCTTCTGACTATTTGTAAAAAAAATATTTCAATAGGAAACAACTGTCTGGACAAAGGGATCTTTTATGTCTTTATGTCCACTGTAACATTACGTTAATATAATTTAAACTTCATAAATATAATACAAAATCATATTTGATGAACGTTCTAGATAGGGCACAGAAAGCTGTTTATATTGAATCATCTATGACCGATTTTACATTACCTAGTAAGTGATTTCGTCAATTAAAGATGTAAACTGTAGATTTTTAATGCACTAATAGGTTCTGTTTTTGGAGTGAACATATAATCAAACTGAGGCCTATTGGTAAAAAATATATCACAAATCGTCGCACTAAATAACGTTACTTTTCGAACATTGATTTTTTGAGCTACGTTTTTGTATTAAAAAAGACATTTACCACTTGTTCATCAGTTTTAATCAAAGTTACTTATAGTTCATACAAAATATATGCGCCAATAAAATTGTGAGCAAATTTATTCAGAAATAATAGATATAGGCTCATTTCGTAATCAGAGACCTTTTTTCGAAACTGATATTAAGATAATTCATCATCGTTAATTTATTTTCTTAATTTTATATTTTTCATGTATTTGTCACAGGGCTAAATTAATCAGCAGTCCCGGCGTAGGTTCGTTATTCTTTATTTTCCATAATATAAAAAGTCTAAAACATATAATAACATGAAATTAACAATCATGATAAAATAAAGATAAAATAATACAAAATTGCACAAACATTAATTCACGCGTCGGGTAAAGAAATACAAAATACAATATTAATGAACAATAGATCTAAATATTTCTTACCACAACGTCTGGTGAATTAACTGAGGATTGTTAAATAAATTCAAAATGATTTGAATTCGTATTTAAGGGTTTCCCATCTTACTCGTAAGAGAAGAAAGACTGCACTGAGGGCCGAAGGATTTTGGCGGTGAAAAGTGCAAAGAGGATAAAAAGAACAGACCAATGTATATCTTTCTCTCATTCTATCTCTCATTCAAACATGTAAGACAAACAAGATTTGGACAAACATGACAAGTGTTCACAAAACTGCACGGACAAACACACGGATGAATTGCCTCGGGAACTTCCGTTAATATCCGTGATATTACGTACAATACCGAGAAGCCCCGATTCAATTAAATAGCAGACGATACAACATAAATAAAACCTGACGGACACTATCGGAAATTTGGCGCATGCGCGAGGGTTAAGTGTTATTTTCCCGCTCTGGAAAACACTTAATGCACGACGCACGTTACTATTAAAGATAAAAACAATATAAAAAATACGATCCGTGACATTCTCCCCTGCTAGGAGAACATGTCTCCTGACATTTCATTACACTACAACTATAAAATATCTACAATAAACTACAATACTACATTACCCACAATGAACCTATATGCTTAATTCTCATATTTAATTTTTTTAGAAAACTGAATATCTTTGAAAAGAATATATCTCAAAAAAATTTACTTATAAATACCGAGTTGCAATTGAAAATAGTTCCCTTCAGTAAGATTCAATAAAACAAGATCACATAATGCAAAAACAATTCGAAATAACATATCAAAAGACTTTGTAAAATTAGGCTGTTGCTGTCATGTGCCATCTTCAGCAGTAATTGAACTTATGCTGAAAATAAAGGTAGATAACCAAAACATGCATAACTGACATAAATGTTTGATTAATGTACCTGTAACATAAATTAACAAGTATATGAAAATTATAAGCACATTAAAGGTGGATACTCAATTTTTCTGAAATTAAAGGTACTGTTACAATTAAAAACATATCCATTAAAAGTGCTGTACCAAATATTTTTGGAACAAAGATAATGGACAAATAAATGAAACTAGCTGTAAAAGAAGGTTTAAACAAGATGATAATTGCTACATAAATTGAATTATGTGCAACACTATAAACAATTCACAATCTGTAACTTGGTAACACATGTTCTTGTTTTACATGTATACACATTCCTCTTAGATGCCAGAAAATGAATAATCAGAATAAATGCAAATTCTACTGAAACAAAACCTGTAGTTAGTCTGAAACTTAATTATTTAAAGATCAGTACAAGTCACAAGTAACACATGTGGTGTTAGATGGCTGCACTGGTCGAGGAGTATTGACACAGGGCTGTGGTAGCGGTCTCCACCTAGGTGGTATAATGTACCTCGGGACTGTCTCGCTGGTCTCTGAACCACTGTCTGACTCTGTATCTGATGGGTTGTTGACCTCCTGGGTCTTCTCTGCTTCTGGTGCAGGCAATTGTCTCTGTTTGGGTTTCTGTGTGTCCTGATGAGTATCTTCATATGGAATGGAGTTCAGGGGTAGGAGAAGATTCACTGATCCCTTGCCATTTTCCATCTTTACCCTGTAAACTGGCAATTTCTGATCTGTGATTTCTGTAACAAGGTACGGTTCCCTTTGCCACTTGTCATCCAGCTTTCCTTTTGGTGTCACATTCTTGATCAGAACTCGGTCACCAACTTGTAAAGAAGAATGCCGAATCTTGCTGTCGTAATACTTCTTGTGACGACCTGACTGCTTGTCCGAATTCTGCTTTGCTTCTTGATAGGCGAAATCAAACCTCTTCTTCAACTTGGCGGCATAGTTGTCTTTGCTGCTGGCTTGTGCGGTAAAATCTTTGACTCCAAGAAACGCATCTATAGCCAGTCGTGGGTGCCATCCAAAGAGAAGGTAGTGTGGAGAGAAGCCGGTGGACTCATGTCGAGTGGAGTTGTAGGCGTGAACTAGTGGTTTCACATAGTCCTTCCAGTTTGTCTTCTCGGCTGGATCCAGCATTCCCAACAATGTCCCATTGAAGCGTTCATTGACCGCATTTCGCATAGGATGATAGGGTGCCGTCCTGGTCTTCTCCACCCCTGCAATGTTACACAGCTCCCGGATGACTTTACTCTCGAAGTTTCTTCCCTGGTCACTATGTAGCCTTGCTGGAAAGGAGTAGTGTGAGAAAAACTTCTCAAAAAGGACTCTAGCAGTCGTCTGTGCTGTCTGGTTGCGAGTTGGAATGGCTTGTGCGTAGCGTGTAAGGTGGTCTGTGATGACTAGTATGTTTTCGTAACCACCCTTAGTCGATACATACCAACTGCATGGGATGTGTGCTCTTAAACGGTACCAGATGTGCTTGGGCTTTGGTCGGAGACTTCCTTCTGAGGCAGTTCGGACAGGTTTGAACCTTCCTGATGACATCTTTTTCAAGGCCTGGCCAAAAGAATCTCTGCTTCACCAACCAAAGTGTCCTGTCTCTTCCTTGGTGACCAACGTCATCATGGAGTCCTTTCATGGCCCATTCTCTGTAGCTTTCTGGCAACACTAGCTGGAACACTGTTTGGTCGTCTATCTGGCACTGTCTGTATAAGACCCCATCTTTAATGGTGAAAGCACTCCTGTGTCTGAGGTATTTCTGTACTTCCTTGGTTTCCTGTCTCAGTTGGTCCTTGGAAAGCTGAAGTCTGTTGTCAGTGATGTCATACATCCTGGAAATGGTTGGATCTTTTAGCTGTTGCTCCTTCCAGTTGACATCACTCATCTCTGTTGCCTGGAAAGTTGGTTCTGTAGGGTCTGTTTCTAGGTTACCGACCTCTGTGAGCACCAGTGACTCAGCAAGTGGATGGTTGTCAGTCCTGGCTTTGGCTTCTGTGCATAGGGCCTTGATGACGTCTGTGAACATGACCTCTTCTTCTTGCTGATTCTGTGGTCTTCTGCTTAAACCATCTGCATCACGGTTCTGATGGCCTGGCTTGTACACAGCTTTAAAGTTGTAGTTGCCTAGAGCAGCCAACCATCTGTGACCAGTCGCATCTAACCTGGCGGTTGAAGATACATATGTGAGTGGGATGTTGTATGTTCGCACGATGAAAGTGTTTCCATTAAGGTTGTCGTGGAACTTCTCCGTAATGGCCCACTTCATACACAAAAACTCCAACTTGTGCGCTAGGTAGTTCTTCTCACTGGAACGAAGACCTCTGCTGGCGAAGCTTATGACGCGTTCTAAACCATCTTGTTCCTGATAGAGTACGGCTCTAATACTTCTGTCGAAGCACCACTGAAACAACAAATGGTTTTGAAAAATCAGCATAACCAAGTACAGGTGGATTAGTAAGCATTTCAATAACAGTGTCAAAGGCCTTCTGTTGGTCATTTCCCCAGATCCATGGAGTTTTATTCTTCTTGGACTTCTTGGATGCTTTGTTGGTAGGATGGCCTACAAGAAGATCATTAAGAGGTTTGACAATTTTGACATAGTCTTTGACAAAACGTCTGTAATAACCTGTAAAACCGAGAAAAATTCTTAAAAATTTGACTCCTTGTGGTACCGGCCAAGTAGTCAAAGATGCTGTTTTCTCAGGATCTGTGTGAATACCGTCAGATGACACCACATAACCTAAATAAGAAACGCTAGTGCTGAAAAATTCACACTTTGAAGGTTTAAGCTTAAGACCATGACGTTCAAGGCGTTGAAAACAAGCTTCCAATCTCGTGATGTGTTCTTCGAATGTCTGTGAAAAGAAAAGCACATCATCTAAAAAAATCAAGCATTCTTTTAGATTTAAATCACCCATACAGGTTTCCATTAACCGCTGAAAAGTACTTGGGGCGTTCGTTAAACCGAAAGGCATCCTCTCACACTGATAAAAAAACAAGCCTTCCAACTGAAAAAGCTGTCTTTTCTTTGTCCTCCTCTGCAAGTTCCACTTGCCAGTATCCACTGCGCAAATCTAATTTAGAGAAAAACCTAGAATGAACAAGTGAATCTAGCATATCGTCAACTCTAGGCAAAGTATAGGCATCACGAATCGCCCTTTTGTTGATTTCACGCAGGTCTATACGAAATCTAAGGCTGTTATCTTTCTTCCTAACTAAGACAACATTACTACAATACGGAGATTGACTTTCTTTAATTGCACCACAATCTATCATTTCACGCAAGTGCTGGCGAACTTCTTCATACATAGAAGGTGGAATTCTCCTGTAAGGTTGTTTAAAAGGTTTATCATCATTAAGTTTAATGTGATGTTTAACCAAATCTGTTTTACCAAGATCTGTGGAAGACTTAGAAAAATATGCTCCCAATTTCCTGTTGAGCTCTCAAGTACTGGTCTTCTGTCAAGTTGTCTTTGTTGATTTTGTTACCTAAATCCTGTAAATTTTGGAAAGACTGTCAATTATCAGGCTTAGGAGAAGACACTGGTTCAGGTTTCCATGAGTCAACAACTTTGATTTCTAAAAGAGAACAGATATTTGTATGTGATAGAATTCTAATTGGTTTACAAGTAATATTGCAAACACGCACAGGAACTCTAGCAGTTGTCCCTTCACCATCAAGAGAAACAACTCTTGGACACACATTCAGTCCAGCTAATTGAGGTCTATCAGTTGCCTCAGTAAGAGCTGTTTTCACACCATTCGGTTTCCTAACAAGACCTGAAAGAGTCGAAACTTCGTTAGGATGTATCACAACTAGAAATTTGTTGGTTGACTTCACTGAAACCAAACTGGTACACTTCAACGCATCCAAAGCAAGTCTGTATGGTTCTAATGAAGATGTACTACTGTTAAAAAAAACTGTTACAAAAACGTAACACATTTGTACCAATTATACCAGGTACACTTTGTCGGTATTCTCTATCCGGAACAACTAATATGGGTACAACAATGCTGGGTTCTAAAATAGAAGGTATTAAAATATCTCCCTCAATATAACCTAAATAAGGTAACTTTGTACCACATGCACCAACAACATCTAGGTTAAAATATGACATACTACACAATTCAGGTTTTGGATCCAAAGTGTCTAAAGTTACCATTGACCCACTATCGACAAGTACATTTGTCTCAACATCACATATAATAGCTGAGCCCTCATTGGCTTTTCCAACCATTTTATCTGCTAAAGAATCAGATTGTGTTTTAGGGCGAGTACCAATATTGACTTCCCCAGATTGCCCTACAACTGAGGAGTCTAGGCTTTTGGGTCATTCTTAGTTTTGCTACCATTTGAACAGAAGTGACTACGCTTATCATTATATCTATGGTTAGCATTATCCTTTCTGTTGCCATATCTGGGTTTTGATCTGTCATAATCTGGGTTATATCTGCCTCGTCTCGGTCTGTTGTAATTACTGTTCCTGTAACTAATATAACGTCTCTATTACTGGAACCTGCAGCTTCTTTGGGCTTCTCTTGTATCTGTTTTTCTAGAGAAAGCATTTTATTCATTAGTAAGTTCATTTTACTTGTGAGTTCATCAACAGTTTTCTTGTCAACTGATGTGGACTGTTGAGCTGCGTTTACTGTTGCTGAAATATTACTAGAAGCAACTAATTCATGTTCAACTGAACGTACTTCTTTCAATAACCTGTTATAATCAGAAATAGTATCATATTTATTTCTGGTTAGTATTTTCAGCTTCTCGTCACGTAAACCTGTCCAAACTTTGGAACGCAACATATCATTTCTAGCAACAGAACTAACATGACCGCTCTCCACTGCAACTTGTATCAAAGCCTCTAGTCTGCATCCATATGCAGTCACATTCTCTGAAATTTTCTGAGAAGCATTATAAAAAGTCTGCATGACAGATTCATTTGTTGAAACTTCACCAAAAAGAATGTCAAGTTTATCTAAAATATCTTTACTTGATGCATGTTCACCAACAGAAATAAGAGTACGCCTAGCAGTACCACGTAAAGATCTGCGAATAACCTGTAAAATAACATTTTTAGGTAAATTTTCTGAAATCAAACACTTGGTTTCAAATCTCCATGCATCATATGATTCATCACCCTTCAAAGGTGGTTGGTCACCTGAAAAATAAGGCAGCTTAGGCGTCTCATATTTGGGAACCTGAAATTGTGAAATATTCAGAGAATTATCAATTGGTTGTGTCCCTGACTCTTTAATAACCTCTGAAAGTTTCTTTCTAGCACCTCTAGGGTTAGGTGTACTAGTAAATCCTGGTTTCTGTAAAGATACAAACTCATCTTTAGTTAAAACAACATAATCACCGCTCTTCTTAAGTGCATCTAAAATCTGCTTCAACTGAGCATCAGATAAAGAAGAGTCTTTATCTAATCCAGTTTCACCGGTCTCTTTCCCTCCTTCACCCATTGTATATACTTGTTATGGCTATAGATAATAAAATAAACACACAAAATACAAATAACCTGTAATTACTGAAAGTATACCCCAACAGACAGAAAATGCTGAAATTCAAAAATTACTGCAGCTGAAATAATGATAAAATTAAATATGACCTGGCTACCACTATAGAATATACTCCTTGAAGAATTCCTCAACAATTCGTATAACTATAGACAATTTTCACTAATAACACTATTTTCAAATGCAGTTTTTCTCAGCTATGTATTTCCGACCAATTTTCTTACCAAAATCCCTATGAAAAACTATGTAAATCACCGACCAACTGTTTGGCAGTGTCAATACTGAGTACCAAAATAACAGCCTTACAAGCTAATTGGTGCTCGGTCACCAAATAACCTTGAAAAATTCCCGTAAACAGCCAGACTGTAGAAAATATTGTGTATGATATTCTTACCAAACACAAAAACACGTAACTATAATTTTGAAAATTCTCAAAGTAGGGTACACTATACTCAGTAGGGTACTCTACCACTAATTCCTACCAACTACAGTACTTTCTTAACTACAGTACTTTTATTTCCTGAAGTATTTCTGGTTTGTACACGATGATACTTCAATTCTCAAAAAATTCAAACGCACGCTATACCGTAATGCTAAACTTATTATACGGATAATATGTATATCTTACACGATTGTCTACTAATAATATTAACGTGAACACAAACTGAAACACAAAATTTGACATCACAACACGTAACATATATCACTTACCTCTTCCGCTCCTCTTCTCAATCAAACATCTACGAGATTATGTGCAGTGCAAAGAATTTGTGCAAACAGTATGGTACAGAATGAGTGTTCAAAAGTTGGGCAAGAATAAATCAGGCCAAAGATAGCTGTCTAATAGTCTATCCGCAATAATTCTCCGATCCTGATTTCCTCCGATCAGGAATTACTCTGCTCCGATTAAGATCCTGTGAAATCTTTGGATCTACATCCTTTATATCCTCACAGATCATAAATCCACCTCTAAAACTACAATCCTCAAATCTTCCCCCCCCCCCCCCCTAAAAAACTAAAGTTCTCTCTAACTTTGACGGATCGACGTCCTGCCGATGTCCGATCCTCGGCGATCTCCTGCCGTCCATACACTGTGGCCAACGGAAGCCATACTGGCCACCAATGTCACAGGGCTAAATTAATCAGCAGTCCCGGCGTAGGTTCGTTATTCTTTTTTTTCCGTAATATAAAAAGCCTAAAACATATAATAACATGAAATTAACAATCATGGTAAAATAAAGATAAAATAATACAAAATTGCACAAACATTAATTCACGCGTCGGGTAAAGAAATACAAAATACAATATTAATGAACAATAGATTTAAATATTTCTTACCACAGCGTCTGGTGAATTAACTGAGGATTGTTAAATAAATTCAAAATGATTTGAATTCGTATTTAAGGTTTTCCCATCTTACTCGTAAGAGAAGAAAGACAGCACTGAGGGCCGGAGGATTTTGGCGGTGAAAAGTGCAAAGAGGATAAAAAGAACAGACCAATGTATATCTTTCTCTCATTCTATCTCTCATTCAAACATGTAAGACAAACAAGATGATTGGACAAACATGACAAGTGTTCACAAAACTGCACGGACAAACACACGGATGAATTGCCTCGGGAACTTCCGTTAATATCCGCGATATTACGTACATTACTGAGAAGCCCCGATTCAATTAAATAGCAGACGATACAACATAAAAGAAACCTGACGGACACTATCGGAAATATGGCGCATGCGCGAGGGTTAAGTGTTATTTTCCCGCTCTGGAAAAGACTTAATGCACGGCGCACGTTACTATTAAAGATAAAAACAGTATAAGAAATACGATCCGTGACATAAACTGTAGATTTTTAATGCACTAATAGGTTCTGTTTTTGGAGTGAACATATAATTAAATTGAGGCCTAATGGTAAAAAATATATCACAAATCGTCGCACTTATTATCGTTACTTTTCGAACATTGATTTTTTGAGCTACGTTTTTGTATAAGAAAATACATTTACCACTTGTTCATCAGTTTTAATCAAAGTTACTTATAGTTCATACAAAATATATGCGCCAATAAAATTGTACGCAAATTTACTTAGAAATAATAGATATAGGCTCATTTCGTAATCAGAGACTTTTTTTCGAAACTGATATTAAGATAATTCATCATCGTTAATTTATTTTCTTGATATTATATTTTTCATGTAAATGAGTGTCAGTATTGTCTTTTAGAAATATAAATGAAAACGAAGTAAACAATATATGTCTTACTTTCGTAATTATAAATTAGATATAAAACGAAAAGGACGTAGCTTATATTCGTAATCATTTCATTTTTTTCCCCACCTTAGGCCTTTCGATTTTAAAGCGGTATTATATGAATTCTGGTACCGTATAATAAGTGATTGAAACATGAACTCTTTGTTGCATATCTTATTTTAATCAAGCAATCTTGTTAAATACAATAAACATGGGTATAGAAAGGTTTTGTATTCGGTAGGTGATGAATTTATTGGAAATGCCCATAAAGATTTTGATTGCATTTACGTTTAGGTATTACTTGATTGGCCGATAACAAAAATAACTGGTAGAACGCCATTGTTTCAAGCTCGTTTATAAACGAGGATGCACGGACATTAAACGCAAGATAGAGTGAATGTACATAGATTATCTTTTCGAAATCATATCCGTGTTTTTATTTAAGTGCGCACCCTATTTGTTCGTCGGATATGGTACAAAAATCAACGATTAAAAAGAATAGAAAAAGTGGAAAAGTTACAGGTCGCTCAACACGACAAAAACGAAAATGTTGCAGGCTCGGATTGATTGAGCCTGTTCATAGACGGTAGTGGAAATGCATGCTACCATCCACGCCCTCTAGCTCCGGGTAAAGTAAAGATATAATCATTTGCGTGAGGTTTGAGTTGAAAATAAACAATGAAAATCGACTTTTTATCACTTTGAAACGTGGTGCAAAAATAGACGTGCATGTTAATGTTTGCAAAAACTAATAAGTCTCACTTATGACAAGGAAAATAGTTACCGATTTATTCCGAGATAGACCGATTATATTATTCGAAATAATGTCATAATCTTAAACTAATTCCGAAATGATGTTTTATTGATGATTTTTAATCATTAGCCACTTCTGTAATACAGGAAAAATCCTCAAAAGAAATCCAAATAAAACTTCGAAAATAAGGTATTATTTAAGGACAGTTACCTTTACATTTTATTTCTTTTTATACATGTATTGCAAATTTATTCAAAATATAATCAACAAAATGATCAACAAAATGACATATAACCACAATTTCTTTATTAAAATGCATGCGTTGCATTGCATTGAAAATTAGACAAAGAAACATTGTAACAAAAATGTCATAACTGTTTATGAAATTCGAGCAAATATTGATGTTATCAAGTATCCCAGTCATCAACAGTAACATTGTGAATACATTTTTGTTTTACGAATTCCATGTAAATGTTATTTTGTTTTTGTTTTTGACTTTGAGATACACAACACTGAGTCCACTATCGGGGAATCTAATTTCAACCGCCACAAGTCACTTAAAGACTACTGTTGTGAATGTTTATGAACACACAAAGAAGATCTTTTGGAAGCCTAGAAAGCTTCAAAGTAAATAAAATTCCATATTCGGTCTGATTAAGTCTGTTCCATGTGTAACAGCTTTATAACCTACTTGCACCGGCTTAAGCGGACTTCTATTATGGTAAAATGGCAAGCACGCGAGCAGCTTTAAGTATTGCACACTTCAGGTTAAAAAATAAAAAATAAAATAGAATTACAGAAATTCATTGACCAATAAAATCTGTAAAATGATCATTTTGAAGCAAAGAATGCAACCAAGAAGAATAATAGCAGACCCGGTTTGACTGAGTCTGTTCATGGGAGGTAATAAAAAGGGGAACACCTCTCACGCCCCCTAGCACCGGCTTAAGCGGAACTCTATTACATATATGTTGAATGGACTAGATGATCCCAAGTTAAATAGACCGTATGCAATAACTACAACTATTTTATGTTAACTTCATAAAATTCATATTTGCATACTTTATTAATGATGATAAGCAACTGACATTGTTCACATTATGAATTTATTAAATTACACATTTTATAACAATTGTATTGAAAATTTAAGGTAATGGACCCGTAATAGTGTACCTTATTATTGAAGAGTATTCAATTCCTGCTATACACATACTTTAACTAATTTTTCAAGAGGGCGAAGCTTTAAGCCCCACCAAACTTTTTATCTTTTTATTTCTGTTTTCTAGTAAGTTAAACTGTTTGTATTTCATGACTTATCATTGATTAATTGTACACCAGCGGATTATATTTTTTTCATTTGATAAACAATTTTCTGCTGTTTAAAGTAAATTTTAGCACTTATACAGAAGGGTGTAGGGTTTGAAAAACCGAGTTACATGTGGTAAAAGTTATTATTGGCTTTACTCTTTAGTTTACATAATGTTGAAGAAATGTAGGTAGGTTTTACTTCTGCCCGTGGCTATCTTTGAATGTAGAGAGCAAAATTAAAAACAGGCTCACAGGACTCGGCCATAATATTTCAGTGTTTGAGCTAATTTCTGTCCGAATTAAGTGAAATTCACTGGGAGGCTGAGATGAATTATAAATATGTACCACTCGTCTTGCACATTTTTAACGGTATCGTCTTTTTATATTTGAAAAGTGAACTGATTATACGATTTTCGATTTCAGTTTTAACTTGGTCCTGAAAAGGGTAATAATCAAACTTGTCGGTATTTTCTTATGATACCCTGATTCTCTTTTGGATTTGAGTGTCTTTAATATAAGGATATTGAACTGAATTTAGCTTAACATTCAAACGTATTACGCATACAGTAACAGAGTCATATGTCTCCCTTATTCTGCGCTAAAAGGTAAAATGTAATTTTGTTTTCAACCATATCGACTTTTCTGTTTTTTAGATAAATGATAACAAATTGTGTTGCAACCAAGATTCGGGTCAATAAATCAAACGGTTGTATTTATATTGATATTACTTTTACGTTCAAAGCATATTATGTATGCAGTTTACGGATACATGCGTGTTTCCTATACTTTACTAACAGGTACCCAAAATTACAACCTTGTAGAATTTTCTGTTTCAGAGTACGCACACAAAACAGCACTGTCAACTGTGAGTGATATTGTAGATATCGGTGTAGATATCGGTGTCTCTTCAGGTGTAGAATCGATTAAAAACAAGGTATGTGTAATTAAATTTTGAGTATATTGTGTATTTTAATATACTGGCAATTCCATTTGTTTTGTAATTTCCCCCTAATAATTGTGAACAGTATTTCTTTTCATTTCATTCTGTAAAGGCGGTCAATCACATTGAAGTAATATTTTATGGCATTCTTCAGCTTTCACGTATTAAAGATTTATTATAGGAACGAAAGGACCGATTAGATATTAAATTATTAATATATATATATATATTAAACCGTTAAACCGACAAAACCATTTCAGTATTAATTGCTTCTGAAGAAAATGCTTTGATTTATAAATAATAAGATATACTTCATTCCATTTTACATAAATTTTGCAGAATCAATTTTCTCCTTTACCATATTCAAAAAGGGAAAATTGCGCCCGCTTAAAATAATTGCGCCCGACGTATAACTGCCCATCGTACATAAATAGTTTTTAAACACTCTTTCTTAAAAAATGTACGAAAGATGATAGATAAGGGTAGATTTCTCGGAAGCAGAGAGCACCTAAAATAGTCTCACTGTTGTTTTTTTCTTACAACAAATGTTTCCTAAATCCGTCTTTTCCTTTCCATTGATTTCTTTAATTATTCAGATTTTGATTCCGGAATGAAACGAAAGATACAGCCGTTTTATTTTACTAAGTTGTTTTTTAAACAACTCTTAAGTGTATTAGATAGATGGCCTTTCCAATAAATACGCCATAGCAATCGTCCAATGGCGGTCGGCATGTTAAAGCTCGAAGACAATATCTATATTAAAACTGGAACTTTCACGATAACTTCTATATAGCTGTCGCCAATATATAGCAATGTTTTATGTTAAAAAGAGGGATCGTAAGGAATGGCATAAAATGCTGATTTTTTCTGATTATATTTTATTGATTTCGTACTCACATCTTTTAAAAAAGTACATAAAATATATTTGGAAACATCTGTAGTCATTTAAAACCTCATGCAGTACTAGAAAAGAAAATGAAAAATAGAATTAAAATGTCTGTAAATGAGATCAAGGTCATGCGCTTTATCTATTTGTGTTTGAGACAATGGCAATCTTTAAATATTCTTAAAACTTTTGTAAAAGTGGTAAAGGGAATTTATTTAAAATTCATGTTCATAAAAGAGTAAGCATGTTTGGAACAAATAAACAATTTGTACACATCTTAATCTTAATTATCTTCCATTAATTTATAATCAACAAGTTCACACAATGACAAATGACATTTAAAAAGGTGCATTTAAAAGGAACTGTTTAACTTTTAAAAGGTTAGTTGGCTGAGTCATAATGTTGAACACTGAATGTACCTAATGGCACAGGCAGTTGTGTTCTGGTTTTCTTTTCATTATAAGCAGAATTTCCATTTTATTGAGAAAAGAAGAGGGACTTTTTTGGCATCTGACAAACTTCTTAAAACATTTAACCTTGTCAATTACGTTTTTTCTTCTTCTAAAGAGTGCAAATCAATACGTACATATACTGATGTCAGTTAATAGATCAGTTTCAAAATAGCGTTTGGTAATCTACAAGTCCGACGGACTGTTAAATAGTACAGAAACTATTGCAGGTGGCGGTCACATGTGTCATATGACATGTAATTATAAATTACTATACTTTTAACATATCTGAGCACATATAAAATGCTTAAGCTAAGTTCACTGACAAATACGTTACTATTTAAATATACCATGATAATGGGCATCTTTGGCCAGTGCTGTAAGTCTCTGACCTTATATTACTTGCCCATCACCGGTTTTTTTTTTCGAGCCTTGCTTGGTATAAAGGAAAAATTCTTGATGTAAGAAAGCCATCCTGCTGGCTTAAGTCATTGATCTATCAAATGTATTGGATCTATCAAGGTACCCGACCTTGCAATAGTTATGGGCGCCTGAGGTCTTCCTTCATCATTAACGCTCAAAAGTCGCCTTATGACCATTATTTGTGTCAGTGTGACATTATACCGAATTGCTTTGTCTAAAGTGATTGGATGTAAATATTGCACATGTTTCTACGGTTCAAAGCTACCTAAACCATGAATATATTGATCTATGATACAAAATTCGACGGCATTTTGTCTATCAAAACTGGTCATGTCAAGTACATGATATGGTCCGATACCATCGGTAGAATATGAAGTACATGTTTTAACACCCTCTGCCATAATCAACACAGTTCTACCCGAACTAAACGAGTATTATATATACACTTATCGTACCTACGATTAAATTAATGGTCAATACACTTTATACTTCAATATTGAAAATTTATTTACCTACAAACATTTCAGTTGACTTTTTTTATTTTTTTTTACTTTATCTTATTACTATTTTAAGAGACCTAATATGCCCTAGTTTATTGCCTATTGATTGTGCTATTTTACTTTATCATTACTGTCTGAGGAACATAGAGTATTAAATTCGTATTATATTTCCAGTGGGATCTCTATAAAGCCCAGACTGCCCACTGCAGAAGAGAAGGAGACGGCTGCAAGGATACTGAGACAGAGACGGAAAGAGGTGGAGCAGAAGAGGCTGGAAATGGACAGACGAGAGAAGGAGGAACGGAAGAGGAGGGATTCGGAGGAGAGAAGAAATAGGACAATGAATGACATTGTAGACTTGTATTACGATAGATAGTTAAATTTTGATTGAAGTGATTAAATGAAATTATGTTGTTGTTTTGTGTGACAAATATTTTTTTCAGGTATTTCCCATTTGAATTCTCAAAAATCTTGTTAGGATTTATCAGTGTCAGAATTTTTCATTTTTTGTTCATATAAATTTGAAATTACACATATATTTCAATAGTAAAGTTTTATTTACTAAACTTTATAAATTCAGTTATTATTCATCTTTCATTTAAGTTTTGGTTACCTTTACTTAAGTATAGTTTGAATTCCTTAAGCATACAGCTCTATTAATAATACTTGTTTTAAGTTTAGTCTTAAGTTAATAAGTAAGTTTTGACTTTTGCCAGAGAGAATGCTACATTTTTCGCTTGCAAATTTGATAAAGCTTTTTTTTTACTAGCAATATTATTGAAAATTATACAATGTGGACCTGTGACGAAGTTTGTAAAGCCCTTTCCTTTTTATTGAACAACATTTACATCGGGTTTGGGAATGCAGTTTTAAGACAAGTTGGTGGTATTCCCATGGGAACAAATTGTGCACCCCTTGTCGCAGATTTGTTTTTATATTGTTATGAAAGAGACTTTATGTTGAACCTTTCTCCAGATACGCAGGCAGATATTATAACTGCATTTAACAATACATCACGCTATCTGGATGATATTCTTAATATGGATAATCCGTTTTTTTGGTCATTTGTTGGGTACTATTTATCCTAGGGAACTTCAGTTAATTAAAACTTCGGATACTGATGCTTCACTTTAGATTGACATCTCTCTATTTATGACAATATTGTACATACCAAACTTTATGACAAGAGGGATTATTTTAATTTTAGTATTGTAAAGTTTCCCCATTTGGATGGGGGTGTACCTCAGGCTACATCTGGTGGGATATATATTTCTCAGTTACTTCGGTTTGCCAGAGCGTGTAGTCATGTCAAGCATTTCAATGAACGTAATCAATATATTACAAGTAAACTTCTTCTGTAAGGCTACCGTTATTACATACTGCGTAAATATTTTGCTAAATTTTACTATCGTAATTCTGATTTAGTTTTAAAATTCAATAGTAATTTAAAGACACCTGCGAGAAGGTATTTCTAAACCCGTTTTTTTATGGGGATGTGGTTTACAAACTTCGTAAGATCTTTGGTCATGGTAATTTTCCAAATGTATTTGGAAAAATTATCAAACGTTTTATTAAAAGAGGTTACGACACAACTGTTTTGAGACATACCGCATGTTTAGTGTTCAACCCGTTTACAGTTGTACACTACGCTTCTCCCTTTGATTGCGTCTGACGGAAGAGGGGGGGGGGGGGGACTCTATGATAAGCAGTTTTAAATCCTACCAGGACTAAACTGTTTTGATATTTGTCTTCTGGCCTGTTTCGTCGGGCCCTTAAGGGTGTTTCTCTTGTTGCTCTGTCTTCTGAAAAGGCATTGAGTACATACGTTTTTGGTTCTTAAGGTTTGCTTATTATATATTTATACACGAACATTTTTGTGTTCTACATGCCATGCCTTTTTGTTTCCATTACATGTGTAAGAGATTCACCTGGAGGGGATAACTTTTATGTACACTGTCCCGTGTCTTTGGAACATGATGGGGGTAAGAGTGAGGTTGGGTGCGCACCATAAACCGGTTTAAGCTCCCCAGTGGTGTTTTTGCCACTGACCGTTACAAGGCGGTGCCCCACTGTTTGTTCGTTTTGTCCTTGAGTGCTGGCTTTGTGTGTGTGTGTGTGTGTGTGGTGCACGCGTCCGCGTGCTGGGGGTTTCGTTTTGAGGAGGCTGCGTTTTTGGTACGTGGCATTCCCTGTTTGATATTTGTCTTTGTTTGTTAAGTATAACTTCAGACTATTAGGCTATATTTCAGAAATTCATTTTACTTAAATTTTCAATTTTTCAGCTTAATCTTATTTTTCATAGGAGATAGGAATGTAATAGGACAGAATTCTTACCACTTTTATATGTTATTAATTTTCTGTCATTTTCAGTATGGAAGTCGCCATTTTGGAAACTCTAGCTAATGTTAAGATAATACGCCTTTTGTCATTGGTCAGAATTTTACTATATTCTATTTTCTTTGGTTAACATATTTGATTGGTTTAAGAACTTGTTTATTCCTTAGATTAACCAATCAATTGTTTTTGTTCTACCACTGACCATATATATACCGAGACACAATAGTGTATCGCGATCGGTCGGTTAGATACTGCACCTCTAAGGTCAGTATAACAGGGCTTAGCCTTGACACTAAAACTTGGACTTAGTCCACTGCTCATAAACGAATATCGTTGACCATTAAATACGGCCATATCATTATATTTTCAATTAAATCAATATAAAATATAATTCTTTAAATACAGTTAGGACTTACAATATAATTATCATTCATTTAATAGCTAGCTTCTATATTAGTATAATTGAATATATACTAAATAAAATATATTAGTCACTATATATTTAGTTCGTCTTTAATAACAGTGCCCAACATCCAGTGTCCCACTGTCTACAAGTGTGTTCATGATTATCCGTCCGTCTGTCCGTGTAACGCCATTGTTATCACTTGCTGTCCGTCAGTCCGAGGTTATGCTAGAACCTGGGACCACTATTACAACAGGAAGTCCGAAATATTCGCTTAGAATACGCAAATAATATATCTGTCAGAATAATTTTTATAATTGATGTATTGTTAACTTAACATATAAGCACATATAGTGCTCGACTCCCTTTTCATGCTATCTTTGTTATAATTATTGTTGAATTGCTGTTAATAATAGACTTTGGGTCATTTGTGGCTGATTTGGGCTCATTATGTCGATAGCTGTATCCCAGCATCACACATTGAGTCATATACAATAGTTAAAGGGAACCGGACATTTAATAGAGCAGGTACTCGTTGTAAGACGTTATGTTTAAATTTGGACCAATCAGAAACAAGTTCTAAAAATAGCACGTCTGCTCGGGTATAAATAGATAGATGGATGACAGAGAGCTCATTCGGTATCCAGCGGTTGAAGAAGACACATCGAGGATTTAACTAATAATCTATAATCTCTACCTTGATAAGGAGACTATTGCAGTTACCCTGTCAGGGCGGATAAATTATTAAAAAGAAAACTTTGGAAGTTCTTAGACTAAAGAAGAGTAGCAGAATTTCGATAAGGTTTCGAGCTATAGGGCCAGCGCATAGGAGTTTAACCTTAAAGGTAATTGAATGCTATAGACAATAGCATATATAGGCTGAACATCGGGAAGCTGAGACAGAGACCCAGAGTTTGGTAATCTACTTAGATAGTAGGAGAGTTCCAGCTTATAGAAGGTTCAGCATTATTAGCGAAGTACAGCCAAGGCATCGGCGATATACCTATATGGTAGTTGAATGCTACATATGGTAGCATATAGGCGCTGAGCATCCAGGAGTCAGGGCATTAATATAGAGTTAAGAGGACAGAGGCCGAGCATCTATGCGATAGGACTCGTATGTTGTTGATTCAAAGACATTGTCTGACGGGAACAAGTCTCCAGCCTATAGAAGTTTGAGCTGATTGAAAATTGTTAGTTTGAAACATTTAGTGATTTGCCTGATCCTTGAAATTGTCTAGTTCATAATAGAAATCATTTACAAATCATAGGTACACGAATCATTTAGGCAAGGTAGCCAGAGGAAAATTCTATATATGAATAATTTGGTCTCACCAGCTATACGTTTTAACAAATGACAATCTATTTCGTTTGTCAGCTAGTCTAAGACATAGTCACCTTAGGGATAGGACCCATTTCATTCTTCAAGATACTAAAGGCGTAGGCACTTCCCTGGGTCATATAACCAGGATCCTGACAATATCAAGCAACGAAAAGTATTAGTTAAAACTTCACGGCTTGTCCTTTTAATTAAAAAAAGTTAAATGTGAATTTTAAACAAAGTTTATTTGTAAATAATACTCTGTGTATTGAAACATCGTATTTAGATTTACAGGGAGGTTTTTAATCTATAAAAAAGTATTACTAAAGTTATAGACAAAGTTTGTTCGTTAGATCATGGATTATGTTTTCTATAGCTCGAATTAGCGAAACCTCGTATGAATGTTGCGTGTCCCGTAGAGTTTTAGCGAATATCGCTGTAGATTTTCTATTGTTTAAGTAGGTCCTATATAACATCTACACTCATTTATTGAAATAAATGCATTTGACTGAGAATATGCCGCCTTCTGTGTTTTTTAATATATCCATTTCATCTATTATTTATCACACAAATTGGCGAAGTACAAACTTTTGCCTGTTTCCACACCAGCTCCCTAGGCTTGTGCACACTAGTCACGTGCAGTACTGTTGCCCTTGCTTGTGTTGTGACGGTACTCCATCTAGCAGACACCATCGGTATTTAGTGGTGTTATACCTCCGGAAGTTTAGCCGGTGTAGGGGTAACTTTTGGCGGTAACTGCGCACGGAACTTCAGTTGAACAGCTGATCGCCCAACAGAGCAGAAGTGCACAACTAGAGGAGCCAACAACCAATTGCTAAGTATAACCGACTCTTATCCAGTTTTATTAGGCAGAGAAACAAGGTTTACAATAATGGATATAAACTGGATTACGCTGGCAGAATTTTATTTGGTAGAAGGCTGCTAAATTAACCTTAGGATTTTTCGCGTGGAATTTTCTACTCGCGTGGACTTTTCTACTTAGGGAAGAATTCAAGAACAGCCTTACTACATAAATATTAGAGTGTTTTCTAAACACTAAGCCAGCTCTGCCTGAAATAAAGTTGATATTGAACAAAAAGAGGCTTTCACGACATTCAGTCTAAAGTACTCTCTGTACATCAACAAGGGGTTCTACCAAAGAGCATTGGTTCTACCAAGCTAATATAAATCTAGCTGCAGGTTACTGACAAGTAATTTATTACTTTCTGGGTAAGGAAACCTCTGTCTCTGTGAAAGTCTCCCACACTCACTAAATCCCTTTACAGGTATAACAAGATAGACTGGACGTCTACAGGACCCACCTATACATATTGAAAGACACTGCAGGTTAGTGCTTTTTATTTTTGAAAACTGGATTCTCAAAGGGCCAGTGTCGCACTCGAACCAATGTAACCTATACACTACCTTGAAGGTACAAAATAAAGACAAATGAATAGACATAAATCCTATAAAAAAGACTACACATTTTGTAATATAGTACTAAACATTATGATAGCCGTGCAATATTCTCTTGAAATCAACACAAGAACAGAGAAACAAATGATTGTTTCTGTATTTTCTTAGACTGACATGGATGGTCATTTTGTCCTACTTTCATGTTTATCGTTTTTCCGTAATCGGTCGGAAATTCTTCAGGATCACGTGATTTTAAAATTGTTTCAAACGAATATCCGTTTAAAGACGCGCGACAAAATAACTCTATTTCCATGTTGGTAATTATACACGACTTGCACGAAAAATATGAAATGTACAAAATTTATGTTTAAAATTGACAGTGACATATATTAGGCCAAGACAATGTGTTTAATGTCTAAAATCTTATTAAATTAATGTAGCCATATGTACATAAATCAGTGTATTTAGGTAAATTTCAATCACATTTTGTTTCGGCAGTGTATGACAGTTATTCATTTATATTCTTAAAACTATACTGAAAAGAGATTAACTGAAAAAGTTTGCAGACGAAGTTGTAAAAACACTTTTATTACGGAAGGGCCTGAATTGTCCTCCCGCAAACTTGTAGTATAGCTGTTTATTGTGTATTATAAGAATGATTTTCATGAAGGTTTTGTGAGTTACAAAATTGTTGAATTCCATGTGCTAAGTTTGTAAAAATCACGTTATCGTTTGGGCATATAATATGTTTTGCATCTATTTATAAATTATAGCCTCGTTTCGGAGGATTCTTCCGAAAAAATCCGAAGATGCTCGACGGGTTCTTAAGCAGTCGGAAAACATACTTTCGGTTTGACATAGGCAACATTTTTTGTTTATTTGTTACTTATTCTTGAACATATTCATGACTATTTGGTCAGAGCTGATGCAGTGGGCCATATTTTCAGTAAATAGGAAGTCTCAGCTACAAACTCTGATTTTCATATAATACTCATTCGGGTTTTAGTAATGGACCTTTGAGAAATCAAATATTTATTGAAGCGTCTGGGTGGCCGGTCTAAATATATGAATTAGTAGTGTATCTGCTACATTCGAACCAACTGCAGTTTGTCTGAAAAATATTTGGGCTTGACCGCATACATAAAATTTCGGTTCAAATAAATTGAGATAATTTTGAGTATTTCATACACAAAATTAATTATTGTTGACCGATATTGATTGACATAGACATTGACCATGATTTTCATAAATCAAGCTTCTGAAGAAGAACTGAGGTCAATACCATGCATTGGGCCTAGAAGAGCTGCCAATTTATTTAATTACAGACACACATATGGGCGTATCACAAAGGACATCTTCTGCTTGGCATTCCCAGGAGAAGTACCAAATATGTCCTAGACTCTATTAACTTCATGTCACCTGAAGAACTTTCGAGAAGGGTGAGAGGTGCACAAGACATTTCACCTGTGGTTACTTTCAGTACCACTGGGTCAAATTAAGCTCCTTTATTCTCTACACCCATAACAAAATTAGGAAGTAACACCCAAACAACATCTACTGTTATGACAACAACAGTAAATAATGCCCCCTCAACGACAACAACAACAGTCAATACCATTATTAATACCGGTCCAAGGGTATCAACACAAGGCAGCGCCCAAGGTGTGCAATTACCTTCAAGTAGTAATGTCCATGACCTAACAGGTGCATTTGATTATCTTTTACGCTATAGTCAAGGTATAGGTAATAAAGATATAGAAAATCTAATTGCCTCATTGTCAACCATTGAAACAGCTGCTGTAGATAAATCAACAGATACAGGTGCAAGACCAAAAAGTTCTGTTAAACTACAGCCTTCAGTTTTAACCAAGATACAGTTAGCAACAGGGGAGATCAATCTAGTTCTTTCAGAAATAGATTGTCTCAGCAGAAAGAAACAGGCAATTTAAAGGGGAGTAGCACCACAGGTCATAACCATACGGAAGATACTAGAAGCAGTTCACCGCGAAAAGTCAAACCGCATCATACAAGGTCACGTGATTCATCTTACGACAGGTACTAAGATGTTGATAGGTCCGACTATTACCCAGATGATAGACATTACCAACAGAGATCTACGCCAAGGCAACGGTCTTTCAGATCTCCGCCAAGACGCATGACTTCCTGATCACCAAGGCGTGAACGAAGGTCTGCGTATCAACATTACAGCCCAAGGTCACGTGATACATACAGAAGAGAGTCTTTTGTCTCCATACGAAAGGTCAAGAGATAGACGGTCAAGGTCACGTGAACGTTCTAGTATACTGAAACATGGACATCACCATAGAAGGTCAACATCAAGATCAACGTCCAGAAATAGGTCAACACACATGAGCCGATATCAATATAGGTCAGATGACACTAAATCAACTTCTCGGTTGTATGACATGGGGACAACTGGAAATCATCAACATTATAGATACGATGAAAGGCAAGATAATGCTACAAAACCGAAAGAACATGACACGACTACATCTCCAGAACCAGTTTCACCGGTTACGGATACGAGACAAAGTCACAGGTCAAGCCATTCACCGCGTCATCGGTCAAGGTCATATGATGATAACCTGTGGTGGTCACGATACACACCAAGGTCATCTGAAAGGTCAAGACATTCAAGATATTGAAGAAGTAGAAGCAGATCGGGTGATAGAAACAGATACCGCTCTACTGAACGCCATATTAGAATCGACCCAAGAGCTTATAGAGATAGGTCAAGGTCAAGGTCAAGTTCAAGGCAACGTCCCCGTTTCGTCTACAGCCTTTCAGGCAAGAGACGATTCAAGATCACCAGGGTCTGGATATTACAGAGACGTTTCAATTTCTAGAGATAGACAAGTCGACATTCAAGGTCAAGGTCGCCATATAGACGTGACAGTTATTATGAAGCATACCGTCACCAGAGATACTTCTTCGATAGCGACGACGAAGATGACTATAGACATAACAGATCTTACAGACGCTATTCTATAGAAAAAAGGGGCGATCCAAAAAGGCTTCCCAAAAATTTGAGGTATGATGGGACTTCCAGTTGGCTGTCATTTAAACAGAAGTTTGAAAGTTATATGGTTGTTCTAAATTGGTCTAAAGAAGAATGCCGAGATTATTTGAATTGGAGCTTAGAGGGCAAAGCGCTAGACGTTTCCACAATCACTACCAGAATGGGAAAACAGTACTCCTTCAGTCAGATTATGAAGAAGCTAGAAACTAGATTTGGTTCAAAGAATTAACGGAAACAGCTAGAGCTAAATTTCAGCTGGCTTCACAAAAACAGAAGAATCTCTTTAAGACTGGGCAGATAGATGTCTTACCCTCGCCACTACAGCTTTTGGAGATTTACCAGAATACCATCGTATGCAGGAAGCTATTTTCAAGTTCTGCCAAGGGTGTACTGATACAGAAGATGCAAAACACGCCTGTTTTGAACGGCCGAAAAGTATGTCAGCAGCACTGAATGCCGTTAAACATCACCAGTACATTTTGCAAGCTGTAGATAGCAGACGACCAAGCCGAAAAGCAAAAGATGATGTTTCAGTCAATGCTGTCGGTTCATTGTCAGAAGCAAGGGTAGAAGATATGACTGCCAAAGCAATTAGAAAGTTAGGAGAGCAGTCGAAGAAATCTGAAGTTCAAGACAAACCACCAACTTCATGTTAAATCCGAGATAGAATGCTACTTTTGTAAAGCTAAAGGGCATCTAAGAAGAAGATGTAGAAAGTACAAAGAGTGGCTGCAATCGAAAAATAGAAGAGCTGAGTCGGATGTAAACAAGGAAGGGCTGGATGCCAAGGCCAAACATCACAGCCCAAAGGAAAAGGAGTAGGTGGCCATTATACACAAGAGTCAACAAGAACTTCCAGCTCAGAACCAATTCATGTTACAGAAGCTTCCAGCTCTGAAAATGCAATTAAGACTGCGGCTAAACCAGAAACTGCACTAACTAACCAGTCTAGCGAAGGCAATAAACAAACTAACTGTGATGCTTTCAGTTCACAGGAAGTTACAGACAATACAACTCCCAGTCCAGAATCGACTACAGTTAAAGAGGTTCGTGAAGAAGAAACGGTCAGTGTACATCAAGTTCAAGCAGGTTCATCGTACGTGTACCTGATCAAGAGGTCAAGGCTCGTATAGACTCTGGTGCAGACATTACCATCTTGTCTACAAAAGTTTATAAAAATTTGAAGACCAAGCCTGCTAAAGTTAAAGAGGTTGTTATGCAGATGGCAGATAAAGATGCAGTTTTGAAGGGTTTCATTACAATACCTTTACATTTACAGTTAGGTTCCCAGGTATTCAAGGAGAGAGTTTATGTAGCACCCATAAGTGATGAAATGCTGTTGGGACAAGATTTCCTTCATCATTTAGGAGTGTTGTTAGACATGCATTCTGACACACTTATATTAAACGGGGAGCGGATACCCATGAATACCAGGTTCAAAGAGGGCAAACCAAGAGCAAGAATCACTGTGACTAAACGTTCTGTAGTACCACCAAATTCAGCTGTTCGCATGACATGTAAGATCGACAATCAACTTGAAGACTACTTCATTGAGCCAGACGACCTCGTTACAAATTCTGGTGTTCTTATTCCAAGAACAGTCCGATCTTCGAATACAATGCCCGTGGTGTGTTTAGTCAACCCTACAAACTTCTACAAGACGTTCAAGAAGGGGAAGGTTATTGCTACAGCATACGAAGTGCAATCCATATTAGAAGAAAAGAGTTTGCAGAATGAAACTGATGTATTTTCCTGCCATGCTGTAAAACAAAGAGAACAGTCTTCTGCAGAAGATGCTTTCAGCTCTTCTAGCCAGAAGGCTACACCAAAAGCACCAGTTGAACCAAATATACCAGATCACCTTCGAGAGTTGTATAAAGCTTCTACAACGCATTTAGACAGGGAGCAAATTGAGAGATTAGCAGAACTTCTTTCTGAATTTTCAGATGTGTTTGCCAAAGAAGGCTTTAACTTGGGAAACTTTACGGCGAGTGAGCATGAAATTAATACCGGAGATGCCAAACCAGTAAAGCAACGTATGTGGCGTACCCCAGCTTGCTTTGTCGGGGAGGAAGAGGAACATCTGAAGAAGATGTTAGATGCCGGTGTCATTCAGGAGTCTACATCAGAGTGGGCATCCTCACCTGTTCTGATAATAAAACGTGACAATACAGTCAGATGGTGTATCGATTACAAGGCATTGAATGACGTCACGGTTAAAGATACATTTCCGTTGCCATTGGTTGAAGATTGCCTAGATACGCTTTCCGGAAGTGTCTGGTTTTCCAAACTAGATGCTAATTCAGCATATTGGCAAGTTCGGGTTAGGGAGGAAGATCGGAAGAAGACGGGTTTTCTGACCAAGTACGGCTTATTCGAGCATATCAAAATGGGTTTCGGTCTTACCAATGCTCCAGCAACGTGTGGTCAACTTGATCCTGAGAGATTTGACGTGGAAAACAGTATTGGCCTTTCTCGATGACATTTTTGTAATGGGAAATAGTTTTGAGGAACATTTGAACAATATAGCCGAAGCTTTAAGTCGTTTCCGGAAGTATGGCATGAAGTTGAAGCCAAGAAAATGTGTTCGTTTTAAGAAAGAAGTGGAATTGTTACGAAGAATAGTCAGCAGTAACCAGCTCGCAATGGCTTCACATGACACTGATACGGTAGCGTCCTGGCCGGTGCCACAATATTCAAAAGACGTAGAAAGAATTTTAGGCCTAGCTAACTACCACAGGGTGTTTATCAAGAACTTCGCGGAAATGGCCCAGACGCTCTACAATTTGACAAGCAAAAACGCATTCAAGTGGGGCGACAAAGAGCAGAAAGCTTTTGAAGCACTGAAAAGAGCTCTAACATCACCACCTGTGTTACAGTGGCGCCCGCGTGTTGGTTCCCCGTGCACACGATTAAACCCTTGCGTGGCACCATTCATAAACGTTTCACGTTACACGCTTAGTTAATCGTGCAGCCAATCAAATTAGTTTTAAACCGTGTAAGCGTGCGGAAGCGGGAGACGAGTTTTTTGCATTATACGCATGCGCAGCGTGTAGACTGGAGATGGTAAAGCGCATGCGCAGCTCGCGTCGTCTGCATGATGCCTGTGTATGATCACAAGTGGAATTTTTTAACTTTTGTTGCTTCCATTTCAAAGTTTAAATGGAATCAAAACATATTTACTAATTGGTCTTCATTAATTACCGATTAAAGCTTTGTCTTTAAGAACAAATATAATTTTTTTTTCTTTTTATGTCATATCGTTTCGTTCTAAACAAGTGTTAAAATACATTTTTAATTCCATTTCAGTGAACTTCTGTATTATTTCAAACACACGCTGTTTTACATAAGTCTAAATGAAAAGGTGAAATTAGTTTAAACAGTATTTTTATACAAGTATGCATAACATGGTACAACAGTTCTAAAGATAAAATGAGGATTAGGAAACAAAGTTAGTGTAACTTATTGTGTCCTTCTCCTATAATTACTATACATATTAAACTACTTGATATGACAGACTGAACATACAAGCGCACAACAAAAATAAAATCAAAAGAAACATACTGTATGAACAGATAATAAAAAGAAGTATAAGGTGAAATTATCCATATATTTCCAAATGCCTCGGTGATGATCTTATACATTTTAATGGATTTTGCTGCGTTTTTTAATCCACTGTTACAAGGATGAGTGTATACCAAGTTATCATAATTATTCTTGTATGAAATGTTTTAAATAACTTTTGAGGCTGAATAATTATAAATATAAATTTACGCTGAGAGTAAACTCTGTCACAGAATACAGGCTAGATTTAGTGTGATGATTTGATAGATTATTCACATTAGGGCAAAAAATACAGCTTTTATACGGGAGCTAGCGTATATTAGAATAGATACGTTTTTCTTCCTAGTATGTACTATAAACTCTCATCTGTCTAAAAATCAATCAAAAAAAAAGAAAGGGAGAAATGCGTAACTTTATATAATATGTAATTTATTATTCAACTATAATATTCAACGAAAATCAGAAAATTTATCATAAGGAATGTCTCTAAAAATATCGTAATAAAAAGAAGAAACATAAGTTCTTTTCGCAAAATTGTACATACACTATCATAGTTACTAAAGATTGTACATATTTAAACCTGCGCAAAATGCTACTCCCGCTAAACAATTAATTGAAACCGGATGACACAATATCCCATCCTGCCAGTCAGAGGATCAAAGTGCAATACCGCCTTTGGCGGAACGTTACGTGTTGTTTGTGATCTACCTTATCAGAATGAGAGTCTCACAATTAGTACATTTTTTTTTCTCGAATAGCTTCGGGCGATATCTCTATATTGCAAATATTGGGGTAAATTGGAGAAAACTTTTCTGATACGGCCAGCTGTTTAAAACTATCTTCATGCAGTTAAACTCGAACCCTTCTAATAGAGTAAACGCACTTATTCTATGTATCAATTAAAAACAACTTTTTTTTTTTGTAATTAAACACGTAGTGTTCATGCGGGTGCACTCTGTCATATATTTGGGGAAAGGAATGAATTATGTGAAAGAATGGAAAATTCTGCGATAAGTCATGTCAAAACGGACCAAATATATTTTGACTGTGTGTTCGTATTATGGGGACCCTTTTCATTCTCGTGTAGGGATAAATTTTTATAAAATATCACCTTATTTAAGTCGTCGGCCCACAGTTTATACTATTAACTGGTCTAAAGTACAACGGTATATTTTCCTGTACTAAACTCGTAACTTGAAGGAAATTTATTTCTGACCTGATGCAATTAGAAACTTGATGGATCGCTTGCCGGTAAAAAAATGGAAAAATATTGCCCGAGGTCCGAAAAAGTCATTCATTAAACTTCAACAAAAATGTGTTTTAGTGTGTTTAACATATTTATCAAGTTTTCAAGTTTTACTATCAAATCGGAAATTACGTTCAAACATTAGTACAAGAGGACCATGATGGTCCTGAATCGCTCACCTCTTCCCACATGACCCAGTTTTGAGTATGACGTCGTTTTTTCTATTATTTGACACAGTGACCTAGTGTTTAAGCTCATGTGTCCCAGTTTTAAACTTGACCTAGATATTATCAAGATAAAAATTCTGACCAATTTTCACGAAGATCCATTGAAAACTATGGTCTCTAGAGAGGTCACAAGGTTTTTCTGTTATTTGACCTATTGACCTAGTTTTCGAAGGTACGTGACCCTGTTTTGAACTTTACCTAGATATCATCAAGTTGAACATTCTCACTAACTTTCATGAAGATCTCATGAAAAATATGGCCCCTAGAGAGGTCACAAGGTTTTTCTATTTTTATACCTACTGGCCTAGTTTTTGACCACACGTGTCCTAGTTTCGAAACTGGTCTAGATATCATCCAGGTGAACATTCAGATCAATTTTCATGAAGATCCATTGAAAAATATGGCCTCTAGAGAGGTCAAAAGATTTTTCTAATTTTAGACCTACTGACCTAGTTTTTGACTGAAGTTGACCCAGTTTCAAACTTGACCTAGATATCATCAAGATGAACATTCAGACCAACTTTCATACAGATCCCATGAAAGGTATGGCCTCTAGAGAGGTCACAAGGTTTTTATATTATTTGACCTACTGACCTAGTTTTTTAAGGCACGTGATCCAGTTTCAAACTTGACCTAGATATTGTCAAGGTGAACATTCTGGCCAATTTTCTTGAAGATCCATTCAAGGGTATGGCCTCTAGAGAGGTCACAATGTTTATCTATTTCAAGACCTACTGACCTAGTTTTTCATCGCAGTTGACCCAGTTTCAAACTTGACCTATATATCATTAAGATAAACATTCCGACCAACTTTCATACAGATCCCATGAAAAATATGGCCTGTAGAGAGGTCACAACGTTTTTCCATTATTTGACCTACTGACCTACTTTTTGATGGCACGTGACCTACTTTTAAACCAGACGTAGATATCATCAAGATGAACATTCTGACCAATTTTTATGGAGATCCATTCACAAGTATGGCCTCTAGAGAGGTCACAAGGTTTTTCTATTTTTAGACCTACTGACCTAGTTTTTGATCGCACATGACCCTATTTCAAACTTGACCTAGATATCATCAAGATAAATATTCAGACCAACTTTCATACAGATCCCATGAAAAATATGCCCTCTAGAGAGGTCACAATGTTTTTCTATTATTTGACCTACTGACCCAGTTTTTGATGGCACGTGACCCACTTTCGAACTTGACCTAGATATCATCAAGATGAACATTCTGACCAATTTTCATGAAGATCTCATGAAATATATGGCCTCTAGAGAGGTCACAATGTTTTTCTATTTTTAGACCTACTGACCTAGTTTTAAGAGGATAGTGCTAGGACTGGTCAGCCCGGTGTAAGTATAATGTGACTGGGTGGGGTATCATGCCAAGTGTCTACGGCGTGATATTCCAGTGAGGCAACACTATAAAGTTGGGCATTGTGCTCACTGCTACAAGTGGACACCGTCGTTTATATGACTGAAAAATAGTTGAAAAGACGTTAAACCCGAACACACACACACACTGACCTAGTTTTTGACCACACGTGACCCAGTTTCGAACTTGACCTAGATATCATCAAGATGAACATTCAGACCAACTTTCATACAGATCCCATGAAAAATATGGCCTTTAGAGAGGTCACAAGGTTTTTCTATTATTTGACCTACTGACCTAGTTTTTGAAGGCACGTGACCCAGTTTCAAACTTGGCCTAGATATCATCAACGTGAACGTTCTGACCAATTTTCATGAAGATCTTTTGAAAAATATGGCCTTTAGAGAGGTCACAAGGTTTTTCTATTTTTAGACCTACTGACCTAGTTTTTGAGGGCACGTGACCCAGTTTCGAAGTTGACCTACATATAATCAACTTGAACATTCTGACCAATTTTCATGATGATCTTATGAAATATATGGCCTGTAGAGAGGTCACAAGGTTTTTCTATTTTTAGACCTACTGACCTAGTTTTTGAAGGCACGTGACCCAGTTTCGAACTTGTCCTAGATATCATCAAGATGAACATTCTGATAAACCTTCATAAAGATCCCACAAAAAATGTGACCTCTAAATTGGTCACAAGCAAAAGTTTACGGACGCACGGACGCACTGACGCACGGACGCACGGACGACGGACGACGGACACCGCGTGATCACAAAAGCTCACCTTGTCACTTTGTGACAGGTGAGCTAAAAACGCGGGGGATGAATGATTTTCTCGTCAGACGAAAAGCATTACTGGCTTATAAAAAATATAAACGTATTACACACCTGACATATATTTCCTAAAATTTTCAAACAGTTGTAGACCTATTTCTGCAATACAGATTAATGTATATTTCGTTTGATATAAAAAATGGGAGGGGAACCGTAATAATTCGGCCACAGCAAATTCTACCATTTGCTTTTCCATCTAAATTGCTATTCAAAGTTCTGTGTATTTGGCCGTATTTGGCAGCAGAACGAGAAATTTCTCCAGTAACGAAAGTTCGATTATATAGTTTTCATTTTCCTTTGAGATTTCATTAGAATTTACAGACTTCAAAGATGATATTGTGACAAAAGGGAAGGCTCAATCAGATGATATGTACGTCGGGTTGCATAACTTGAGATATATCTATCTCTTTCCGAGGGGGCGTACCCTAGAAATAGCATATAAATTGTAACGCACACGCATCATATTTTGACGTCATCGACTAGAACCACTCGGCCACAGAGCCCACCACCCCCGCCCCTGCACACACATCATGATCAGCCAATGTGTAGTTGCACTATGCTAAATTATCACTATATGACATCTGGTGATTTTAACTTGAATACAATTTTCATGTTTATTAAAGAAATCAAGGGCATAAACTGCATATACCGGGTCAAGTGGGATAATACGTGATGTAAAATGTGGCGATTCTAGCTTAAATACAATCCGCAATTATAAACACCCAGACTGACTGCGCTAGCCGGACGGGCAACACAAAAGCAATATTCTTCCGCTTTTGGCAGAGGACAAAAAGGAAACAGTTTCAGATATGACCTAAACTGAGTAAAGATTCTCGTGCAATTTACTTGTCTCATCACGATTTCAACTTATTACCATTTTTGAAAATGACGCATTGGACCGGGAAGAATTAAGTACAAAATGGAGATAATTTTAAATGCATTCAACGTAGTAACTGTTCTTGTGTACTGCTCTGCATCTCATGTAAGTTAAACTGTCCGAGATGTTCTTAGTACTTTTGGACAAGAAAATATTAGCTACATAAATGGAAATAATCCGAATACTCTTCAACACAGACATCAGGTTCTTGTAAGATGCACTTCGTCTCAACGATATCTATGTGTATCTTTAGTTTCAATGAAATGTCGGCTGTACATTACGAACTTTTTGTAACATCGATCTGTCGGAAAATCGATAAATTTGCCTATATAAGCAATATTTTATTCTGTATTCTTAAATTAATGCATAATTTTGATACATTTTTTAATTATTCGTTTAAAAATTGCGTTATCTATTATTTTTTTAGTTCAAAGATTGCACACATTTAGCATAATATAATTTAATTGTAAATGTTTTAAAATTACCCTTTGATATTTATTGTGTATTACAATATTGCCTAGGGGTAAACAATATCCGGTCAGTGTTGTTTCAAATCGGGTCATAAAAATACGTTACCCCAATTACAAGATACTATTAGGTATTTTTATGGTTTTTGCGTTGATATGTATATACTGTAGTCTTTTCCCTTTCCATCTGGAGTTATTTTTATGATTTTTACCCTTATTTTATTAATCGTATGACAGTAGGAAATTTAGAATTCACAGAAATATATTATACTTGTCCATCTATGAATTTAGATTATACCATAAATCGTTAATAGATTTGTTCCGTAATTATTTACTAAGTAAAGTTCCTGGCCCAAATTTCATGACAAAAACTTAAGTAATTACTTAGTTAAGTCTGCTATTCTAAAATTGAGCTATTGCTTAAGTTATTGTTAATATTTAATGTTGATTTTTTCAATGTATTTATAGTTAAAATATACTATGGTAGTAGTATTTGTCAGCAGTACTTATTCAAGTCCCGCAAATATGATATTTCTATTTAAGCACGATATAAGAAAATTAATCCTTACCATGCTAAGTTTCTATTTTGAACTTGTCTATCTTTCAATTTGGACAGTACTATAAATTATGAAAAGGGGTGCATACCAAACAGTTACTGGCTGAATGGCAAACAGTGCAGATCATGATCAGTCTGCACGGATGTGTAGGCTGATCATCATCTACACTGATCGTAAAGTTATGTGTTAGATTTAAAAAAAAAAATAATGTTACGCTTTTAAAATACTTTAGATGGCCTATTCATATTCTTGAATATTTATTTTATATACAGACAGTTTCTTGTGCGTAAATATTTCTTTTTTTTGTACATAGATATATGTTTAACATGATGTTTCATGTATTGAAAAGAACATAAATTTATGTGTTTGATGTATAAAATGTAACGATTTCTAAATATTTTAGATAACATATTCGTATTCTTAAATATCACTTTTATTTGACAACTGATAAAGTATAATATAAATTTTCGACACTTTAATATTATTAAAACTTCATTCAAGTATATCGTTTCGCAAACCGCCCGCCAGAAAATGCATCAGAAAATGACCAAAGCTGTTAATTATCGACCCCCATCCCCGTGTTACTACAACAACAACAATTAATACGGAAATCGACGAATGCATCTGGTAGCGCTGATATTGGATTATTGATTTCGTGATAGATAGAGCTGTCCCGCTTTATCGGTTTAGAGATGTTTCTAATAGTTGGTAATGCATCAGTAGCAAAATGTGAGTAAAGGTCGAACAGACAGACAAGGCGATAAAAATATTTAAAATCTCAACATGAAATAAATCAACTTTATTGATACTATAAAATATTATTATATCGAAAGAAAATACAGTAAGAAGCAAAATTAAACAGGAACAGCTACCTTTACATGTTTTAAACACGTCATGTGATAAAAACCGATGTATCATCTATTCTAAAAACACAAAATATTTTAAAGTAATTAAGTTTTAAAACAAAAATATCATTTTCGTAATAAGCAACCTCTACGTGGTGCGTTTTTCAATTACAAAAATAAACCAGAGGGCCATGATGGCCCTGTATCGCTCACCGGAGTACCATTGCTCAAAATGATATGATAAAGTTTTGACATAGAGGGTCTTAGGCTCAAATGCTGCATTTTTGTACTAACATGATATTCCTTACATACTTATATATTCGTTTACATAAAATAAAGGGAGGTAATTTGTCATAAATTCACTCAAAAGTTATCTACCTTGATTGTCCGGGTCCATCTGATGGCACAAATGACATTTCAAATCAGTGTCTTCATTGGTTACTGAGATACAACCATTTTAATTTGAAACAAAGGGAGGTAATTTGAAATAAAATCAGTCCATACTATCTACCCTGGTTGCCTCAGTCAAACTAAAAACAATAATGAAATTCCAAATGAGTTCTATCAACATCCATTTTTATTAAAATCAGGGGAGGTAATGATGCATTGTTATATGCATGTAGAAGATACAGAGTACAAGCCTATACAGCAATATATTAGTAAAGTATTCATATCGATAAATGTTCTATCAAGAGTTACCAAATCTCATTTGAAGATGCTAAGGTGTATACATTTAGATAAAAAATAAAGGGAGGTAATTTGTCATAAATTCAGTCAATATGTATCTTCACTGATTGTCCAAGGCCATCTGTTGACATAAATGCAATTTCAGATCAGTATCTTCGTTGGTTACGAAGATATATCTATTTTAATTTCAAATAAAGGGAGGTAATTTGAAATCAGTCCATAGTTACCTACCCTGATTGTCTCAGTCCAGCTAATGACAATAATGAAATTTCAAATAAGTCCTATAAGTACTTACTGATATAAATCCATTTTGATTACAATCAGGGGAGGTAATCAGATATTAAATAACTCACGGAATCCAAGATTTATTGTTGTTGAAGATATTTTGGAAGTTCGTATCAAGTCAAACCATAAAAGAAATCTCTATATGGTTGCAAAGGCCAACATAGCCAATTTTGGACCTTTGAGGGGCCATAACTCTAGAACCCATGATGGAATCTGCCCAGTTCAAGAATGGAACCAAGATCTTGTGGTGATACAAGTTGTGCACAAGTTTAGTTAAAGTCAAATCATAAATGAAGCTGCTATTGTGCAGACAAGGTCAAAATAGCTTATTTTTGGCCCTATCAGGGGCCATTACTCTAGTACCCATGATGGAATCTGGCCAGTTCAAGAAAGGAGCCAAGATCTTGTGGTGATACAAGTTGTGCGCACGTTTAGTTAAAGTCAAATCATAAATGAAGCTGCTATTGTGCAGACAGGTCAAAATAGCTAATTTTGGCCCTTTCAGTGGCCATAACTCTCGAACCCAAGATGGGATCTGGCCAGTTCAAGAAAGGAACCGAGATCTTATGGTGACACAAGTTGTGTGCAAGCTTGATTAAATTCAAATAATAAATGAAGCTGCTATTGTGCAGACAATGTCAAAAAAGCTAATTCTGGCACTTTCAGGGGCCATAACTCTCAACCCATAAAGGATTTGGCCAGTTCAAGAAAGGAATCAAGATCTTATGGTGATTCAAGTTATGTGCAAGTTTGGTTAAAATAAAATCATTAATGAAACCTCTATCGTGCAGATAAGAAATTGTTGACGCACGCCCGGACGCACGGACTGACGACGGACGAAGGGTGATCACAAATGCTCACCTTGTCACTTTGTGACAGGTGAGCTAAAAACCAAGCAATAATTGGTCTTGTGCAGTAATATCTGTCATTCAGTGGATTCAGTCCGCCCGCTAAGCTTAAGGAATGCGCCGATCTACGTACCGCAGGGTCGTGAGTTCGATTCCCGGGCGAGGCGTATGTTCTCTGTGACGATTTGATAGAAGACACTGTACCTGAAATCATTGTCCTCCACCTCTGATTCATGTGGGGAAGTTGGCAGTTACTTGCGGAGAACAAGTTTGTACAGGTACAAAATAAATGAACACTGGTTTGGTTAACTGTCCGTCATTACATAACAGAAACACTGTTGAAGTATGAAAACTGTCAATCTACTTCAATTTTCGAACAAATTAAGGCTGAATCGGTCTTACAATAAATCAAGCATACGAGATCTTATCATTTTAATAGCTGAATGTCCTTCGTTTTGAAAAATCAGGATTCAATTAAATTCTGCATTTTAAAAATATTTGTTTCAAAAGTGCAAAATTGCAATTCAGTAGGTATACAGACATCAACAAATAGGAAAATGGCGCGAAAAAAAATGACAGAAAATAACGGATTCTAATAGTTCGCAGTTTTGGCTCTGTAGAAATACATTCCTTTCGTGTGATGCATTCTTTTTGGCTCAAATTATATAACAGATATCCTTGATATGTTGGTAGCATTTTCGTCGTAAAAAGAAACAGAACTTGTCACGGAAAATAAGTCATTCTTTCAATTTGTATACTGCACTGACAACATTCCTCAAGAAAAAATATTCACACAACTTCTGGTTCGACGCAAGATTTTTTTCCTTCGCGGGAACATCATAATCGAGTTTCTTCTCTCCACAAGCGAGATTTCCGGACTTTATCGCAGATTTTCGTATAAAACTATCGTAATACCGTCTCGCCAAAGCGGGCCGAAAACCGTCAAACAGTCTATCACAACATAATATCAAAAAGAGTTTCCTGTTGGTGGTTTTGCAGCTGCCTCCGATAAAATATGCATGCAAACATCATTTTCCCGTCATGCAGAAGTAAATTTCCTTTCTCACACTGCCAAATGTTAACTTCTTCTTGTTACCTCGAACAGCATCATTTGAGTGCATACGTAAATATTGTATCATCGTTCCTACGAAGAGACACAACTGTTTTACTCGCCATTCGAAAGAACCTTCGCAGTTTGATTTATCCGCCAGTTTTATGAAGTTATATCCTGAAGATTTAAGTCTCAAATACCGATCTGTGTCAACATTTTGATGTCCATTCGCATGACTTTTTGTTACGTTTACATGACCTGTAAAAAGAACAATAATGTCGTAAACATTGTATTTGTATGACCTGCCCCTGGAAATGAGTAATAGAAAAATAAATAAAGTAGAATACAAACTTACACGAGAAAATAGAATCAGTTACAGGACGAATTATTTAAAAATCTTTTTACAAAACAACATGGTCATATGACTGAATCGCTCACCTAAGTAATATGAGCCACATGTTTTAAATGGCAAACTGATGCTAAAGAATTAGAAAGTAGGTCAGTAAGTCACATTCATGGTCACTGAAAGTCAGTTTTAAGATCAGTGTGCAAAACTGTACATGTCATCCAAATTTCAAGGCTGCATCTTAAAAAACAAGGAAGTAGGTCAGTAAGTCAAGGTCACAGTCAAGTGACCCCTTAAAGCTCGGGGTCATCAGGTAATTATAATTAAACAGTGTAGGAAATATGATCTGATAATTTTTGAAGTATCTATTCCTATATAACTCATGTAACAAGTGACCCCAGGGTGTGTCCTCTTTTCACCCAGGGGCATAATTTGAACAATCTTGTTAGAGATCCCCTAGGAAATGCTACATACCAACTATCAAAGGCGTAAGCCTTGAACTTTCAGAAAAAAATATTTTTTTGTCCCTATATAAGTTGTATACCTATTATTTGAATAGCGGAGCTAATAACGCACACTTGTCATTTTGGAGTTCGAGTTACAGCTTCGTAAACTTATAGAAATCTTAAGATATTTTGGATTTCTTTCCGAAATGTGTACCGACTGTCTGACATATTACATATAAATAAAAAGTGGCAAATTGTAATTACACATAAATGTACAATTGGCATGAAAACGTATCTTTATCTTATCAGTAAAAACTTAGCCGGAAAAAAGTTCAACGCGGCCGTACCAGTCGAACCACCCCTGGCTACGCCTTAGCAAAATGATGTACTTTTTGGCGGCAAGTTATTCTGCCTTTGCGACCAGTGCAGGCCAAGATGTGCGGGCCGATCATGGCCTGCATTGGTTGCTATTCGGTCAGTAAATTTTGAGTGAACATCCCTTCTAATAATAAATGACACTGCCCAAACTTTATGACAGACTAGTCCATTTTAGAAATTTAGCAGGGTAAAGGTTAAAACTATATTTAGAACACAGGAAAACCAGCATATTTAAAGAAAATGAAAGTACCATTTGTTATATGCCATTTTTTTGAGATATCCATTGGGTGACTGACGTAATGAAATTACCGATAGTTATTGTTCTAATTGTCTGTAATCCCGAAACCTAAATGGCCTCAGTCACATTTGCTTAGTTGTTTTAATGAGTTGACTATTTCCAAAACTGAAATTTCGAACTACATCATTCACGTATATTTGCTTTAGTGTTGTAAAATCTATGTACGGGATAGCATAAAATAAATTTCAAAATAATTCAAAGACGTTTCTAACATATATTGTGGTTAAATGTCCGAATAAAAAATCCTCAGTTCCAAACGATTTCAACTCTGAATATATGGCTGTCAGTTACTTTATTATTTCTTTAAGTTAATGACTTATTTGAGTTGTGCACAACTATTAACACAGCAGACAACATTAACTATTATAAGGAGTCCTGATAATATACACTTATTGCATAACTTGCAGGATATACAGTCAAAAGTTTTGCCCGAGGTCTACACTGAAAGATCACAGTTTAGACTATTGACTGGAAAATCATTCAGTAAGTTTTATAATAAGACTTCCAGAAAACAAGAGGCCCAAGTGGGCCTTAGTCGCTCAACTGAAGCAAAATTTGACCTAATTAGATCTTCCTTGTGACAAAGTATTACATTTAAAAAAGAATTTTAAACAAGAGCTGTCCGTAAGACAGCGTGCTCCACTATCCAGCGATTTGACCGTAATATGAATATATATCTCAATAAGAGACCTCTACTTTAAAAGGAAGATACACTAAGGGGCATAATTCTGTCAAGAACACAAATAAGACTTATTTGGATTGTTACCAGACATGCATATGGCGATGGTAAAGATATATTTTGAGTTTCAAGTCATTATCTTATAAAGTACCAAAGTTATGCCCAGAAAACAAAATTTGTCAAAAAATTAAAGTATGAAAGGGGCATAATTTGGTAAAAAATACAAATCAGAGTTATGGGGATTGTTACCACACATGCAGATGATGATGATAAAGATACATCTTAAGTTTCAAATCTTTATCTTATGTTGCAGTAAAGTTATATCCACAGAGCTAAGATTGCCAAAAATCTTTAAGTATGAAAGGGGCATAATTCTGTAAAAAATACAATCAGAGCTATGAAGAATGTAACTACACATGCAGATGATAATAATAAAGAAATATTTTTAATTTCAAGCAACTAAAGATATATCTTTAAACGAAGCTTTTGAAAAAAAAAATAACATGAAAATAATTCCATGTATAACAAACTTTTTGACCTTGACCTTGGGTATAATGGGACCAGCCCTTGCACAGTCTTTGTTTGTATGCTGGACAATGTTTATGTGAAATTACAGTAAGATATAAGTAACAGTAACAAAGATATGACAGAAAATACAAAAGTTTCCGAAAACCTTTAACCTTAAAAATAATCTAACACATTAGTGACCTTGACTTTGGGTATAAGGGCGCAGCTGTTTGTATGCTGTGTGCTATGCTATATGTTATGTGAAGTTACAGTAAGATATAAGTAACAGTAACAAAGATATGACAGAAAAACAAAGGCTGTCAAAACATTTAACCTTAAAAATAAAAGTATAACACCTTGGTGACCTTGACCTTATGTATAATGGGCCCAACACTGGCACATACTTTGCTTGTATACTGGACAATGATTATGTGAAGTTACAGTAAGATATAAGCAATAGTTACAAAGATATGACAGAAAAACAAAGGTTGCCAAAAAACTTTAACCTTAAAATAACCTAAGTATAAACACCTTGGTGACCTGTCCTTATGTATAATGGGCCCTGCCCCTGCACATACTTTACTTTGCTTGTATGCTGGACAATGTTTATGTGAAAGTTACAGTAAGATATAAGCTTGATAAGCGATAGTAACAAAGATATGATTATACCCTTTTCTAGTATGATGTCAGATGTGAGACACAGCACAAGATCCATTTGAATATATCTTTATTTTGCTGCCAGACCTTACAGTGCTCAGATGTGGAATTGCATACACATCTGTAACAAAAAAAAAACAACAACAAAAATGCATCAAATATACATTTAACCTACTAAGCTAATAACAACCTTTTTAGTCAATACCAAAATGTTAATATTCAATCAAAACAAATCTACTGTACTCATGACAATAAATGGTAGTTACAGAACTTACACTGAGTTATAGATTTTATCTATCAGTCTGTAATCAAGTAAGGCTTTAAAACAGAATTTTTCACTGAGAGACTTTTTTCTCTTTATTCAATTAGACTTTTCTTCAGATAAAATTACATATTTAAGTATACTTTAAACCTGAGCGAGAGCTAATGTTATAGATGAAATATTTACAAAAACAACCCGTAATGACAATTCTATGACACCTAGTCATAACTATTACTAGTAGAGCAATTACTTTAAACGCTGGTTATTAATACATGTCAAAGGGTTAGAAAATAAGTGCAGTCAGACTAGGCAATTTCTTCCCCCACCTGATAGGTGAAATATATGCTAGGGGAGAAAGAACAGACTAGTCAATTTCTCCCCCCCCCCCCTCCTGATAGGTCAAGTATATGCAAGGGGGGAAAGAACTGACCGGTCAATTTCTTCCCCCACCTGATAGGTCAAGTATATGCAAGGGGGGAAAGAACTGACTAGTCAATTTCTTCCCCCACCTGACAGGTGAAATATATGCTAGGGGGAGGGGGGGGGGAAAGAACAGACTGGTCAATTTCTTCCCCCCCCCCCGATAGGTCAAGTATATGCAAGGGGGGAAAGAACTGACCGGTCAATTTCTTCTCCCCACCCGACAGGTCAAGTATATGCAAGGGGGGGAAAGAACTGACCGGTCAATTTCTTCCCCCTACCCGACAGGTCAAGTACTGGCTAGGGGAGAAAGAACTGACCGGTCAATTTCTTCTCCCCACACCACAGGTCAAGTACTAACTATATATAGGGGGGAAAGAACTGACTAGTGAATTTCTTCCCCCACCTGACAGGTCAAGTACTGGCTAGGGGGGAAAGAACTGACTAGTCAATTTCTTCCCCACCTGACAGGTCAAGTATATGTTAGGGGGGAAAGAACTGACCGGTCAATTTCTTCCCCCACCTGATATGTCAAGTATATGTTAGGGGGAAAGAACTGACTGGTCAATTTCTTCCCCCACCTGACAGGTCAAGTACTGGCTTGGCGGGAAAGAACTGACTAGTCAGTTTCTTCTCCCCACCCAACAGGTCAAGTACTGGCTGGGGGGGGGGAAAGAAATGACCGGTCAATTTCTCCCCCCACCTGATAGGTCAAGTATATGCAAGGGGGAAAAAGAACTGACTAGTCAATTTCTTCCCCCCCCCCGCTGATAGGTGAAATAAATGTAAGGGGGGAAAGAACTGACTGGTCAGTTTCTTCCCCACCTGATAGGTCAAGTATATGCTAGGAGGGAAAGAACTGACCGGTCAATTTCTTCTCCCCACCCGACAGGTCAAGTACTGGGTAGGGGGGTGTGGGGGGGGGGGGGAAGAACCGAACGACCAATTTCTTCCCCCACCTGACAGGTCAAGTACTGTCTAGGGGAGAAAGAACTGACCGATCAGTTTCTTCCCCCACCTGATAGGTCAAGTATATGCAAGGGGGGAAAGAACTGACTAGTCAATTTCTTCCCCCACCTATATGCTACGGGGGAAAGAACTGACTGGTCAGTTTCTTCCCCCACCTGATAGGTGAAATATACGCTAGGGGGGAAATAAGTGACTGATCAATTTTTCCCCCACCTGATAGGTCAAGCATATGCAAGGGGGAAAGAACTGACCAGTCAATTTCTTCCCCGCACCTGACAGATATTAAATAGTAATGGCAATCAAACAGAAGTTAAAAAAATTGATTTGACAAAAAAAAAACATTGATTAAAGTTACAAAAAAGAAACATACAGGTTTATTCAAATGAAAAACAATACCTGTTTCATCTGAAATTTAAATGGAAAATGAATAGACACTTGTATCCCAAATAACAATACCGAAAGAATCCAGTACTTGAAGGGAAAACTAGGGGGAAAGAACTGACAAACTAGTCAGTTTCTTTCCCTATCAGAAAACTTATTCCAAGGGGGAAAAAACTGACTAGGGTGGGGGGGGGAAGAAACTGACTAGTCAGATTTTTCCCCGGGGGAAAGAATTGACTAGTCAGTTTTTCCCCGGGGAAAGAACTGACTGGGGGAAAAACTGGGCTGTTACACCGGGATTCAAACCCAGAGCCTCGGAATACCCTTCAGATGCTCTACCAACTGAGCTACCCGGCCGCCTACACACTTTCTCCCCGTTTTAATATTCAAGTCCTATGCCGTGACATATTTCCCCACCATTTTTGAAATTTGTCCTTGAATTATTTTCAGTTATAGGTACTTAAGTATATATAAGCAATTACACGCATAAGAGACTAGCCAGTGTAATCACCGTCCAAAGCTGGGCGCCAAATGTCAAAGGGTGAGAAAAATGTGCAGCCAGGCGGAACTCAAACCCGGGGGCCTCGTAATACTGTTCTGATGCTCTATTGACTGAGCTACACGGCTGTCTACATAATTTCTCCCTGTTTTAATATTCAAGTCCTATATCATGATATACGATACCGGAATTCGGTCTAGAGTAGAGATCCGGGCTAGTCCAATTTGATGTGATCCTAGGAAATATTGAGATACTTTTTCATAACCTTAGGACCGTGCCAGCACATATTTATGCAATCTCGCCAGGCATATATATGTTTTTGACAACAGAAAATGAGTCACTCGACCTTAAGCTATTTCCGGAAGAAAAGAAAATGAAAGTAGAAATGCTAAACTTGAAAACGAAAGCCATATTTGATTCGTAGATAGTCAGGGGTCACGCGCAGGGGTCACCCCGTCTGGACGCTCATGGACTTCTGTTTCTTTTGGGGTTTTTTTTGCTATTGGAGAGTCAATTTTCAGCACTTTCTAACAAATTGAAACTGAAACTACCTGAGCTTTAGTACAGCATGTTAGCTTTTCATCTACAAACAGATATTTGAGCTCAAATAACAACAAATCCCAAATGGGTCCGTCACGGACCAAGGGTACACTGATAATTTTGGAACTTCATAAAATCGCTCAAAAGGTTGTTTTTGATGTTGTCTGAGAGTGTCAGTATATGCCTTGGATGTAAGATATAACCATATTTGAGAACTGCAGACCTAGACATTTCAGAAATATTTTCAAAATTCATTTTGTGTAATAAATGTTGATTCTATGGAAGCGTGAAAGGGTCATCAGACGCTAATATGTTTTATTACGTTAAGGCTTGCGGAAAGGATATGGACAATACCCCCTTGATGTGTTTGTAAAATAAACTGCATTAGCATATCTGTATAATTATTAAACCACATACGCATGTTTAACAGTTTCAAATGCTTTAAATATGTCAAAATATAACTTATTCAACTAATAATATCGAAATTCTTCTCCCTTTCTTTTCTGAGGTGAAGGTCACAATTGACTGGTTTACAACATGGTCATTCAATTTCATCAGCAGCTTGTTAAAACAAATGATGGGAAAGTACCGGTCAACATCAAAATGCTTCCGGTGAATTGAAAGAAAGGCAGAGAAATGAATTGTCGACTTATTTTTGGGGTATATTATAACCCTAAAGTATGTCACTTGTATAGTTCTTTGAAAACATGTCCCCAAAGGCAAAATTCGCACCGTTCGAAGTTGAAACTTCACAAATTTATGTGCTGGTGTAATCAAAAATTAACCCCAAGATGTGCGTTTAAAGGTGCTGATTTGACTGTGATTTTTTTCTAAACCAGGGCTCCAGATAATTTTTTTTGGCCAATGAGTATTTACTAAACATATTTTTTTGTGAATGAGTAAAATGGTAAAATCTGAAATTGACTACAAGTAATTTTACTCTTGAAAATTTTTAAATGTGAAAAAAAACAGAAATCAGTTTTATAACATATTTATTGGGTGTAACACCCATGCATTTGTTTGCATTTTAGTTTCAATTCATCATTTAAGTTAATTTGCTTCTTTTTTTCCCTTGGCTTGCTTTGGTTTCACACTCGCTACCGAATAAAATAGAATATTCAATATACCTTTAGCTATGTTTTGGGGATCAGTTTTGTTGGTTTAAAGAATGCATAGAGTGTTTGTTCACTTTTTTATACATTCTTAGAAAGAGACATTTTTGTTTATTCCGCACCGGAAATTGATATTTTAAATCGACACCGCTTTAAAATACACTACCGTACCATCAATATTAATTCCCAACTATTTGATATACACAGACATTGAGTGTAAAAAATAGTTTAACCTAGGTTTATAGAGTACCATTCAATGCGTGTGTATGTTCAATGTGGGAGAATTAATGCTGACTGTGCTCATGTTACATAAAGCATCCGGACGATTCAGATTTTGTTTACGCCAATAAAAAGTCATTGCGTGCGTTTCTGTTATTTCATATAGATCTACGTTTTTATATGCTTAAAAATTATCAGACATGCGTATATGCATTATTTCAAAGCGTAATTTACGCTAATACACATCTTATCTTGAGCCCTGTAAACAATTTTACTTACCGAAATATTGATTAAAAGATGTGTAGATATATGAATTTACAGGCGATATACTGATTTATATATGATCTGTTAATTACTGTGTGTGCTCTACTGGGTGAAGTTCTGTAAAACAGCTTCCCTTGACACTTTAGAGTATAATATCTACGCCCCTGTTAGCACTGGTATTACTATTAGGAGGCTTAGCATCATGAAAAATGGAATACATACATTGAAAAAGTAAAATGAGGTACAGTACCTACCGTAGAACTAGTAAAACCAACATGAATATTTCATATTTTCAACAACTGATGACAACACCTTCGTTGACAGCAAATGGTGTAAAATTATTAAAGGGAAGTCACCACTGTTAGTCAGTTTGATTGTAATTACATTTGCGCGCTTGTATTAAAAATCTTTCAAATGCGCGAAATTATGAGAGATACAGTGAAGTATATATTACATTTGTGTTTATCATACAGTACATAGTGCTCAATAAAATCAAGCGTAACTATAGTAACATTTCAACACTTACTGAATATGCTTACTGATGGAAGGCGAATCCAAATTCTTGGCGATACTGTACTGTATGCAGTATAGAATCTCAGTGTCGCCGCTTTAATATGCATTGGAACTGTCGTCTTTTTATGATGTAGACAACATCTACTAGATCCTGTCTACACTACTTTCCGGGTATACTGTTTACAAAAAATTCTTTACGGAAATGATCAAAAAGTTAAATTTCAAATCAAAAATAAAATTTGAAAGAAATATCATCTTTCAAACTAGAACCGTAAGACGATGAATCCATATACTTTTTAAAACACTTAAATCCATTGCACGCTGAGCATGCGCATTTAACCTGCTCGGTTTTGCACGCTGGGCATGCGCATTTAACCTTCTCGGTTTGGCACGCTGGGCATGCGCAGGAGAACATTTATTTGCGCGGCAGCGCACGCTGCATGCTGAGCATGAGCAATAACTATTTCTCGTTTATGCACGCGTTTCTAACCGTGCAACTCGTTTCACTTTTCGCCTTCAACACGCGAGTTGCTCGCGTTATCACGCAAACTCGGAGAACAAGCACGCAGGCGCCACTGTACTTCAAGTGATACTATTAGGTATTTTTATGGTTTTTGCGTTGATATGTATATATTTCACTTTCTTCTGTCTATTCTGTAGTCTTTTCCCTATCCATCGGGAGTTATTTTTATGATTTTTACCCTTATTTTATTAATCGTATGACAGTAGGAAATTTAGAATTCACAGAAATATATTAAGTAAAGATCCTGGCCCAAATTTCATGAAAAAAAACTTAAGTAATTACTTAGTTAAGTCTGCTATTCTAAAATTGAGCTATTGCTTAAGTTATTGTTATTTAATGTTGATTGTTTCAATGTATTTATAGTTAAAATATACTATGGTAGTAGTATTTGTCAGCAGTACTTATTCAAGTCACGCAAATATGATATTTGTATTTAAGCACGATATAAGAAAATTAATCCTTGGTTTAAACATATTTTATTTCCCAATATATACATTTCAAAGGATTATTTACATACATAAATTCTGGATTGGACTGGAAGCCAATAGGCTTATTGAAGTCCTCTCCATATATATAATCAATTTAGACAGAATCCTGGCGTATTCGAACTTATAAAAAAGGAAATGCTCTCTTATATTGTATATGAGTTGATCTAAGTTATCGGAAAAGAAACATATCAAACTAGCAAAAACAAAGCAAAAGTATATTAATCAAAATCAAAATATAATGTAGATTCTAGATAAGTAAAAGGAAATCAGAGAGTAAATGGACATGAAGATGAAGATAGGCGACAGGGTTGTTAGTTTTGTATAATAGTGAATTATTTAAGGAAGCGTTTCGATTTCTCTATATATCTGTGTACTGCAGAGAAGATAGTAATATTGTCTTCGTACGAGAGAGACTGGTCACCACAAAGGAGAACATTTAAAGATACATGGCAATAACTAGAAACTGTCTCCAGGAGACTCATTCGTAGGTCATTGTACCGTTCACAGTGAAGGAGGTAATGATTAGCGCTTTCAGCGTAGCCCCAAGTACAGTTTGGAGAGTCAATAATGTTCTTTGAATAAAGATCTTGCGAAAGTGAACTACAGTTGGTACGTAACCTAGTATGTAAAACCTGAATTTCTCGACTCCCATAATAATAATATTTAGGAACATATACAATATTCGAGTTTAGGTGGTGTTTAAAACTAGATAGTGATTCATCTTCCCGAGTAGGTCGTGGCAATTCATTGAAAAGACGTACAGTTGAAGGAAGAAATGAGTTTTGATGAAGTGTTGTGCGTGCACGTGGAACTTGTATGTCGTCTGCGTTGCGGAGACTGTAATTAGACCTGTCTTCTACGAGAGGCGGAACTAAATATGACAAGTATTCAGGCGTAAGACCTTGTTTCATTGTTCTCATACGGCAGAATGATCCATCATGGATTACAACTCATATAAAAAAACTTATAAGAAAAAGAAAACGAATTTATCGAAAAGCTAAGAACACTGGGTCTGAAGAACACTGGTCTAGATTTCGGCATCTTAGGAATAGTATTACTACACTTATCAAAGAAGCAAAGAAAACTCATATTTCCAAACTTGCCAAAAACCTTACAGATC
>NW_026460071.1:0-34985 GCF_021730395.1 Mercenaria mercenaria | reverse complement strand
GGGAAAAACAATTCTTCCAATGGCAGAAAAAATACCCAAAAATATTGCCCCTCTAGGCTTTTGGGCGCTTTGTCTGGGTAGCCGTACTGGTGTTAGTAAAATACTTGGGAAATGGAAATGATTTCAGTACTTAAAAAGAAAAATATGATATCACCATATTTACACCTATTCAAAGAAAGCAATTGTGGTTTGGGAGTGAAAAAAATTAACACAAACAAAAACAAGACGGGGGCTTTTTAGGTTTTGGCTCTAGTTGGGAATACCTTTGATTACACTTTTTTTAAGGGGGAAGGCTACGATTGATTTCAACGGGACCTTACAGACAAATTCCTATGAAAAAAAAAAATAAAATTTATAAACAAACCTATCTAACTTTGAAATTAAAAACAATGGGTAAACAATTAAAAATTAAAAACTTTGGGGGGTGTTTTTAGTAGAAAAAATTTACTAAAATTAAAAGAAAAGGGTTAAATTGAATATAAAATTTGGGAAAAGACTTGTGGTCCTGGAACACATTGGGTTTGTTATTTTAATACTTTTATTTCGACCCTTTTGGACTTCCCCCACCAAAAAAAGAAATTAAATATAACCAAAGTAAAATACAACAATTTTCAATACAAGACAAAAAAATTTCTTTGAGGTAATTGTTTATTTTCTTTAAAAAATGTTACAAGTAAAATACCATTGTATGATTTTTGTATAAAATACAAAAAAATTAAATAATCAAAGATAAATAAAAAAACTTTTAAAAATTATTTTTTAAAAAAGGCATTTTTTTAAACTGAAATTTAACGGGAATAATTTAAATGGGAATTTCAAAAATATAAAGGGAAAAAAGAAAAATAAATGAAAAACAAAAAAAGATGGACGTCAACAAAAATTAAAAGAAAACCTCCTTTGTTTTTAACAAGTTATACCCAAGATACCGATGGTGGTTTATTTCAATGGAAAACTGTAAATCGCCCGGTTTAGTTCAAAAAGGTAATAATTAAGAATTAAATTTTAATTGCATCTTAAATTCTTGTTGATGCAATTAAATTAGATAAAGGAGAAGCTAAATTTCAATTAAAAATAAAGAAAAAGTAATTTTCAAAGTTACGATGTAAAAAATAAGAAAAAAAGAACTATTTCTTTAATTTTGCTAATAAATTAAAAAAAAATGATGTAAAATTTATTAATTCTTTAAACGTTAAAAAAAAACAGTTAACAATTTTAGGGTTTTATAATTAAAAAAAACTTTAATAAAAAATTAATTAATTTAAGAAAACTAAAATTTTCAATACCATTACAAGAATAATCTTTTTTATCATAACATGAAAAAAGATTTTTTTTTATAACATAAAGGAAAAATTGTTTTATTAAACGAATAACTTTAAAGGTGTGATTACTTTGGGTTGAATTAAAAAAAGTATCTTTGTAATTTTATGAACTATTGTTTTCTTAACAACAAGTTTTTTTAATTCCTTTACATTTTTTAATGTTAACTTCTTTTTTCTAATAAATAGAATACTTTTTAAACTTCTTAATCTGACAAATTCAACAATTACTACACCACAGCTTCATCTTTAAATTTTCCAATTACTTTTTTATTATTATCAAAATAAAATTTTGAGTTGTTATCGTAATCACTATTAAAAATAAATCTTTGTCCTTATAAAAGTCTTTATACGCATCTTTGGTTTTAATTTCATAACATAATGAATCATTGTCAGTAAACAATAAATTTACAATTACCCTCATACTTTTCCTTAATAAAATATAATGAAAATCATACTTTAAAATATTTTGATAAATCTAGAATCACATTCCAACATAACAAGGTCTGTTTAATAACAAACTTTCTTTTATTCTATGAATACCAAAAAGGTTAGAGTTAAACATCGTTGAACTAACAAATAAAGGGGTTTGGCTATGTATTTTAATAAAATATTTTCATCATGGTTAATTTAATATTAACCCTCTTGCGTAAATTCTCCATCGTCCTTACCGAATACAGATTGTTCATTAACTTAAAAAGTCCTTTTCAAATGAATTTTTTGCTTTAGATCTTTTTTGAGTATTAAAATCAATAAAACTTTTTACCAAGGACTTCGTCAAAAGTTAATATTTTATGTATTTTTGTTACTTTTAACCCCCAATTTTGTATATAGTTCAAGATTTTTATAAAGAACTACATAATTTTGTTTTTTCATTAAAGTTGGAACAACTTTTTACCATTATTTTTCCTATTTCACCTTTCTGTTTTAATATTTTTACTAAAATCCGAGCCATTGTTGATCGGTATTTAATATTTTAGGAGCTAAAGGATAATCATTATGGGTTTTATGTAATTCTTTTGGCTATTCCAGATAAACACTAACTATAAAGTTCGTTTTACCTTTTGCCAATTAATTTATTCTATTGTTTTTCGGATATATAAATTTAAAGTTTCCAGAGGGTTAAAGGTTGACAATCGCCCCCCCGTCCAGGTTATTGCTCTCAAGGGACATTATTGTATTTGCTTTCTTCTTTTGAATTATAATTCTTTCATCTATTTATTGTTTGCTTTACAGTCTCTGTTTGAATATTAATATATTCTCCTCTCCGTCCTTTTTCCATCAAAGATCATCTCAATATCAGTTATTAAATCTAACGACATCCAGTCTTTTTAACACGACCCTGCTCCCAAAGCTAACCCAGGCCTACTAAAATAATGAAAGGATCTAATTTGTAGTACTCAACCATAGTTTTCTAAACATTTTCGAATAAATCAGCTGAAAAGGTAATACGTCAGTTTTAAATATAGATCATGATATTCTCCCCTAGTTTTAATTTTAAATTTTTTCCAGATATTTTTAGCATTGTTCGTATTTCCTTCTCAGAAAATATTAGTTTCATTTAAAATGGCAATAAAAATCTTCTTTAGGAGTTTAAGTTTGTTTTTTGAATTTTTTAACATTGACTCCAGTAATTCAATAAGGATAAACACCCTTTTGGTCATTAATCATTAACATTTCCCAATTAAATGCTTGTGATAAGTAGTTAAATTCTGGAATATTTTTTACTAGTTATCCAAGGATTGAGACATAAATTGAATGATCAATAAAGACCACCAAGTCAGAAATCATCAATGCCATATATCTTTCCATCTTGTTAGGAATAACATTAATTTCTTTTTTAAAATTTCCTATTTCGGTTGCATACTAAAATGACCGTCATAACCTCTTACAATATGAAAAATAACAGGGAATTTTATGTGTTAGTTCTAAAAATTAACTATTACTTTGCTGTGGCCATTCCTCTGCCTTTTCGGATATGACAATGATCACGTAAACTGGCACTTCACCTTTTATTGATTTCTTTTTCAAGATATGCCAAAACTTTTGTTTTTTACATTCGGTGAATCATTTTTAGACAACTTGTTCTTTGTTAAACTTATCTCATAAATAATTTCTTTACCAATATTCCCTCTTCCTCCAACATTTTTTCAACAACCTACAAACTGCCGTAGGCCTCCTCTATAATCTGGTTGGTTAGTATATTTATTCGTCATAACAACAAACAACTTTATAGCGTACACCACAATCTATCTGAATTTTGATAATGGATCAGCTAATGAAGCTTCATTGTTGATGGTAAAGCCAGTTTAAACTTTTTTTAGTTATGATTCCACAATAGCATACCTTACAAAGGTATGCCTAAACCTTTATGTAAGTTTTAAACCTTGTACTTTTACTTCCCTCTTTTTGGCCATTTTTACGCCCTGTTGGATCCCCGTACATAGTAAACCAATTTGGTATGTTTTTCATTTATAATTCTTTCTTGTGAAAACTTCTGGCAAAACATGACTTACAAACTGTTTTTTTTGATAGCTCTTTGGTTTTATTAAACATTAATCTATTACAGTTTTTATCCAAACATAATGTTGGCCACTGGGGGTTCTCTGGTGATTTAACAGTCGCCGTTTCCTTTTTTTATCTTAGTAATTAGCACATGTCACAGTTGTGTTCTTCGGATTGATATTTTGCTTTGTACAAATGCATCAATTACTATTTTTCTTCATAACCAAATTTATTAAATGATAATTTCATTTACAAACTTCTCTTGTAGGTATTTGATTGAAGACAGGCAATTTAATTCCAGTCTAATCAGATCGTTATTTTGTATGGTTTTTTTAATTTGAAACTCTTTACAGAATGCTTTGTTACAGGAAATGTGTAAGCTAAAATGACACCCATCTAAAAACATCATTATCATCATTTTTATCTTTATTAATCCTTTCATTGGTGTTGTTAAGGTTTGGTAATTCTCAATAACTTGACCGCCGCCAATTGGACTATATTATAATCTATTTATAAATGAGCATCAACGGGCCTCTATTCTCCAGCCACTTCCTTCAGAAATCCAATTCCAATTCTATTTATTATATCATCAACAGCTTGATGTAAAGTTTTTTTTCTTTTCATTTGTTGTTAAGAATTTTAAACGCCTTTGATTGAAAATAAGCCGATTTATATATTGTATCCGTTTTCTCCTTTATTTGCAAGAGTATTTTTAAACAACGTTATTTTATACCTTTTAACGTTTTAGTTCCGATTTAAGTATTTCATATGAGGTCGTTTATAGATAAATATAGTTGATTTTTTGGATCTTGTCTATTGTAATTTTAATTTCAAATTTCTTATAATAATTGGTTTTGTAGCTCTCTCGATTTCTCATCTAGATATATATTTAGAAAGCAAATCCACTAAGGAAAACAAGGATTAAAAAAATAATTAATAAATAAAAAAATAATAAAGTTTTAAATTATCTTTAGGGAAGAATTAAATAATTTAAATTTATATCTTTTTTCGTGGTTTTTGATATTCCACTTTTAAACTTGGTTTTTTCCTTTGCCACCACTTGTTATTACCCCTGTATTAATATTAAGGTCTGTGGATGCTGCATAAGTGCTTATATGTTTTTTCTTCATTAGTGTCCAAATCGGTTGCAATAACTTTTTTAGGATTTGTTTCGAATTATTATTTGGTACTGGGACACTTCACATATCTTCCCGCATTTTCTTCTTCAGTTAATAGACAACCACAGTCCATTCAAATAAAGTTCTTTTACGAAATTCAAGATAAGGATCTAATAACATTTTGTAATTTATCAATGACATGATTTTTTTTTTATATTCGTCGCCTACTATTTGAATTTAACGATATATTCATAACATTTCTTCTTTTAAGAACGTTTTTATATGAATTTTTGTCGGATTCCTTAGTTCTCCTAATGTGCTAGATAATTTTGGTATAATCATTTCTATTACACCTTTCTATTATCCATCTAGATAATATAACTTATAGAAAAAATCTCTAAAAACCACATCTAATGGAATTATATTGATTTGAGAAATTGTTTTTTATTCTCTTATTCTTTTGAATAAGGATTTTCACGTCATTTTTTCTCATTGTTATCAACAGTTTAAAATTTTTTTTTTTTTAATACCTTCTTGAAAACATTCAGTTTACCCATTCTTCGTGTATGTAATTTGTGCTCTGGTTTTCTAAATAATCTAAAACACTATGTTTTCATCCGTTCTATTTCTTTTTTGAAGTCTTTATAAAACATATTCGGGGTCGGGTTTAACATCAACCAACTCCATCCATTGGGTTTTTTTTTTTCCATATGGTTTTATAATATGATCAGTTAAGAAAAAGATTGGATACTGCCACCGGGGTCATTTATAAACACGTTGTCGTGATGTTGTTTTGTAAAAATCGTACTGTTAGTTTAAATAACACGTTAAAGGACAGCACACCATCAAACTGTTTAGCCGAAAGATAACATTTTTATATGACTATTTAAAGTTGGTTAGCTGAAACGGAATAAAATATTGGGAAGGTTCTTGAGCCGCAAGTCCAAAAGATTAATATGAATTTCCGCTTGGATCCATAACAGTTTCCATTCGTGAATTGGTTCTGGAATTATATTAAAAATTAGGATTATATTCTTTAATAAGATCTAAAAAAACGTTCCCCATACTTTTTTCTGATGCAATATTCCCTTTCAACTTGATATAATTTTTTTCATTTTATAAAATACTTATAGATAAAAATCTTTAATAAGTTAAAGTTAATACAACTCTTCTGCTTTTTTACTTATATCGTAAGTTTAAAATTCCTTCATATGCATTTCCAAGAGGTGTTGAATAATTTTTTTCTTTCTGCCTTTTAATAGTATTGTAAAAATTTCTGATACCTTTTTTCTCTTCTATCTATATTTCCTTTTTCCAATCCGTGCGTTTGTTATAATTGTTTTATTTTGTGGGTGATGTGATTTTAAAAAAATTTCTTGTCGTCAGTTTTAGTCTGTTCGTAAATATGGTAATTACTGATGGAACAGGCACAGCACCTGCTCCAATTATAGGATAGTTGGCCAACAAGGTGCTATGCAGCTGAAACAACCCAAGGACACCTGCGGTAATATATAATCCGGGGCTACTTTACTCTCCCGGCCCAAACTTTCTTAACTTTTTCTGTAAAGCAGCACGTAGTTTAGTTAAAGAGGAATAATTAATTGGTCGATTGTTTTATTCCATACTTATTATTAGAAATTAGATTTTTACTCGGCTCATTTATTATAATTACACTTTTTTATTTCTAAATTTAAATTTGTTCACGATCGTAAATGGCTACCCAACTATTAAATTTTTCACTATAAACCTTTCCATTTATACTAAAGCCTTGTGTTTTATCTTTAGTTCGTTCTAATAATTTTTTTCTATTCTAAAAACTTCTTGTTAGTAGGTAAAGTTCTTGTTCATTAAAATGAACCTTGAACTTTTCATCATTTTTTAACTCTTTAATAGAGTATGTTCTGGGATTTGTATTATTAATTTTATAATTATAATCTTTCTTCTGTCCCGTTTGGTGGTATCTCCTTTTTCAAAATGTCTTTTAAGTTTGCTTCAACGAACTTCGCTCACCCATTTTAAAAATTTTGCTTTACTCTTTGCGTATCTTTAAACATCACCATCTAAATTACCGTAAACAGTCCTTTATTTAAGTGTTTACTCGCTTCGGTTGGTGTCCTTTTTATACTAGAATGTTTTGTTTTGTTAGATTTATCAACTATCCTGCAAATTATTAAATAAGTTTAAGATTATTTGCTGTTAAAATATTTCCCCCTTTATTCTTTTTTAAACTTCTATTAAATCTTTCAATAACTACAGGCCTTTCCTTCATTACTGTATGGTATATGGTCCATATTAATTGTATTTTTATTTCACTAAATGATGCCAAACTTTTTATTATAAAATTCTTTTCCTTCCTCTACATAACTTTTGTGGAATCCTTGCAGTTTCGGGGACTTTTGTCCCTGAATTCTATCTTCAAGAAATTTTTGTTTCAAATGCCTTCAGTAACGAGATTCTCCAGTTTTATTCTTTAAATGGAATAAAACCACAAGCATATTTACTATCTATCAATAACGGGTAACAAGTATTTTACTCCTTTATTTATATTTTGAAAAAGCTTGCATGTCACAACCTAAATCGTGACCAAGTATCATCAATATCATTAATATCACTCTTCGTTTCCTAAAATTTTCTTTTCAGTGGTTTGGGTGATTTTCTGTCTAATTCATCGCCTCCAATTTATTTCGGGGGTATACTCTTCCCCCTTTTCGTTTTTTTTGTTGTTGTCCCAACCACGTTTGTATTTCGTTTTGATAGCTGGTTTTACAAACATAAATGTTTTGCAATCTTTTCTCCACATGTTTTTTGATTTAGGTTTATTATGTTGGAAAAGCATTTTTTTGTCACATTCACTTTTACTTCGTCTTGAGTCATAGCACAAATCATGGTCCCATACATACTGCATCCAGTTCATTGACAGGGGGGGTAACCATTATTCTAGGGGAGATTTCCTGGCCCACAATAATATATCCTGGACGTGTTAAACCTTTCTTAGGTACTCCAGGTAACATTGCTTTGTGAATATCTACATTACCCCCTGTACTTTTAACAAACTTTGTTTCATTTTTTCACAAGATGAACAGTAGCCCTTATCCATTTTTCTCCGTTTTTTGTTGTGAAAACATAATGAGGATTTATATTATCAGTAAATTTCTTTCTTTCAAAACAATATATTTTATTTTGTTAAATCATCTATAATCCAATGTATTTAAAATTATTTTTATTTAAAGACTAATAATGTAAGTGCTTACTTCCACATAAGATCAAAGGCCAGAGGCTTTGTACCTTTTTCAATACAAATAATTTATTAAACGTTTAATTATTGTACTACCTGCTTTAACAATAATTTGTTAAAATTGGTTTTTTTAATTGGTGCTTTGCGATTTTCTAAAAGAGGGTGGTAATTAAATGAAAAAAGTGTCCCAAACGCGGCATTTCTTATACTACTGTTATTAAGAAACATGGCTTTCCCTTTGCTTATGTGCCCTTGTTCAACTTTCACCTTCAGGTTCCCTCCCCCCTCTCCCCCGGCCCCATTTTACCCCTTACCATGTCCTTCCACTTCTTCTATATTTAGCATAAATTAATATGTACTTGATGGATGTTTCAAACAACCCGTCTGAAATATTTTTTTCCATTACAGCCTCTTTTTTGTTGTGGGCCTACTTTGAAAGTGCGTGTTTTAGTGCTCTGTGCTTATAGGAAGAAGTCTACCCTTACCTATTATCTTTTGCATATATATTTGTCAACGTCAAGAGCGTATGTAGCGGTTATGTTGATGCAAGAACCCTAGAACCATTTATCACACTGTACTGTATCTCCGCTTCCATTTAGGGTTTCCAGCTTGTGGCAGAGTAACCATCGTCATCCCTTTTCTCTGTCATCTGCCTTTGACAGAGGCTGTGTATTTAGGTGATTTTGTATTCGTATACGCAATGGGATTCTTTTTGGTTCTTTGGCAAGTCGTCATTCTGTCGTGCTATGTTATAAAACTGCATTTCGTCATTTCACCCCGCTAACAAACTGGACCATGATCCTTTTCACAATGGAATGGCTGGACCTTTTCTTTGTGAGCAGAAGATGCTTGTTAGCTTTCTCAATGTATTTGTATTAAAGTTATAACATTTGCCCTATTCTTCAGAGTTTCTGGTTCTTGCATTTTGAATATAAGCTAAGCTGCTGTATTTCAACTCGCGCCCATACATTAACTGTTTAGTGTATATCTCAGCTACTGTTTCCCGATGCCCTAACAGCAGAAGCTATTTGTTGATTATTTTTGGTCCCAGTTACCATGTGATTCAAAAGCCAACATTTAACATCCAGCATTCAACTTGACACTGCCGCGAAGCAAATCGACACAACCAAACAAACAAATAAACAATTGATTAATAAAATAAAACTCATGGGTAGCTGCCACTTAAGGTCTCTGATAATAGTCCCAAGAAGTTTATGCGCACATGTAGGAATTATGCCAAAAGAATTTTACGATAGCGCTTTTTGCAAGTTCTTTTTGCAAACGTTACATATTAATGCATATGATTCAAATTCTTTTGAAAACCTGACCTAGTAAAACGTTTTCTTTAGAATAGTTTCAGTTCAGGCTAACCTTTGATATCCCTAATGAAGGTATATCATGATGCAAAGTCAATGCTTTTATTTCAAATTTTCTGGCACTACAAACTGGAGATCCTCCGCATCTGAGTTCTCTAAAACTCATTAATTAACAGGAATACTTCTTATTTAGCCAGTAATATCTAGCTTCTTTACCGGATAGGAATAGAATTCTTTCCCAATTCTTTCTTTCTTTTGAACCATTCGATAATAGTATGCAGATATTTGTCTTTTGGCTGATTCGTTTGCAACTCTTTGGAAGTGAATGCCCGGCAAGAAAGATGAATTGTACTGAAATTTATTACTGCACTAACTAGACATGCTCAGAGGAAGCGGTGATCACCTTTCCAAAGCGTGACGATATCTAAATGTGATTTACTTTCACCTAGACCAATGAGATCTACTATCAAAACACTGTCTAGATTAGTATTTTTCACTGCTTATGGTACTGGCTAGAAGAAATATACTTTCTCTGGCGGATGTAGTATCTAGAAAGACCTTTTGCACCGTCAGGGATACCAGGTCCTTCTGAACTCTTTTATATTGATGAACTTTGCATCATTGTACTCCGAATGAACATTTTCCTTTACAACAAAACAATTGCTAAGTTTCTTCTCGCGTTGACTTCTTTATCTCTGCACTTGCCCCTGAATTAATATTAGGTTATTTAACATTGTTCTATACAATACGAGATATATTTGGACGAATACCCAGCTGAGAAAATCATATTGGACGAGCCGATAGGCGAGTTCAATATGGTTGTCTCAGCTGGGTACGAGTTCAAATATATCTCGTATTGTACAGTACAATGTTAAATAACCTTTTTATTCTATATCTATTTTATCTTACTATAATATTAGTTTAAATTTAAAATGTTTCACTGAATATTGTATTCCTGCCTCTTCTAGTTTTTTCCCAGCTTGGTATGGCGCAACCTTCCTACAACAGCCATTTGGCGATTTGGGTGGTAATAATACTTGGCTGAGATATTATGCCCACAAACATTGTCAGCAAGTTTGGTGAAGATCAGAAGAAACTGTTCGATTTAAAAGAGCGGACAAGGCTAAATTCCCCGTTTTTCGAATAAATCAAGGACTATAATCAAAGAGTGCCTGGTACAATTTGGCTGGTTATCAAAACTGGCCGAGATGTAATGCCCACAAACATTGTTAGCAAGTTTGGTGAAGATCCGACGAAAACCGAATTATAGAGCAGACATGTTTTGGATGTTGACCGCCCTCCGCTGTATTCATAATCTTCTCCATTTTGTTTCTTAACCGTTAAATAAAAACTGCTGAGGTAGCTATTCAGACAGTCAGGACTTATTTCTAGGTTTCGTCCGGAACGGCTTCTTTTAGCGACTTTTCAAATATTCCAACATCTGATGATCCTTTTTACTGTATTTTTAAGTTTTTGGTTTAAACAAACGTTTTAATATCTAAATCAGATAGCATTGTTATCCCTTGAATCTTTTTTGTGTGTTGTAAACAAAAAATCCCTCAAATTAAATCCATATTTCAAGACGCATAATCAAACTCTGTACATAGAACGTCTACTTCATCCGATTTACATTCGGAACATTTTCACGCGTTTCGGGCTTTATCGTATGTTTAACATGGGACTGTTGAACCAAATACAGAAAATACAGGATTTTTTTGTACGAGCGTGCGTCCAAATACAGAAAATACAGGATTTTTGTACGCACGTGCATCAAAATACCGTAATATATTGTACGGTCACGTGTTGCAAATGAACGCTCGCGATTGGATAGATAAAATAGGTATAGAATAATAATATGAAATAAGGCACTGCCTCAATCGGGAATCGATCAGACTTTAACTCATCCCTTTAACATTTAAAAAAACTGTCTACTAGGGTGTTTAATAACAGGCAGATTGTTGAGAAGCACAATGACAGACTTAAGGTGATCACAACAGCTCACACTGTGCTCAGGTGAGCTAAAAATCATACAAACTTAAAAGTTACTAGATTGCAACTCAATGTTAACAAGACTTAACAGAAACACATTAACAATCTATTTGCGCCACGGCAGGTTAAGAGCTCAGTCTAGGGAGACATATAAGCCTTCTTGTGCAGGCTTGGTTTTTTCTATTTGTGTTAATTGTAATTCTGAAATTACTCGTAAAACAAGTCCTAATTTTGCTTTTATATACACATCACAAAGACTTGCATTACACTTTATTTATTGAATAAACTGTTCACATGTTTAAGTTTTATCTGTATACACATTTATAATGATCACAGATCACAAAATTTGTTTTATCCAAACATGAAATATAGCTGAACTGTGAATAACAACTTTTAATAACAGTACTGGATGCTTTTGTCAGGCTTTGATAAGTATTGTCAAAATAAAGAAAATGTGACTTGCTGTAATCTGTATTCTAAAATGTACAATTTCTCTTACAACAAGAACAAATAAACAAGAGGGCCCTGTATCGCTCACCTGGCATACTGACATAAAGATCATCAGGATCAACATTCTGACCAAGTTACATTAAGATATGATCATAAATGTAGCCTCTAAAGAGTTAACTAGCTTTTCCTTTGATTTGACTTGGTGACCTAGTTTTTGACCCCACATGACCCAGATTCAAACTTGACTGAAAGATCATCAAGATAAACATTCTGATTAAGTTTCATGACGATGCAGTCATAAATGTGGCCTCTGGAGTGTTAACAAGCTCTTCCTTTGATTTGACCTAGCGACCAAGTCTTTAATCCCACCTGACCTAGATTTAACTTGGCCTATAGATCATCAAGATTAAAATTCTGACAAAGTTTCATTAAGATATGTCATAAATTTGACCTCTAGAGTGTTAACAAGCTTTTCTCTTGATTTGACCTGGTGACCTAGTTTTTGACCCCACTTGACCCAGATTTGAATCTGATCTATGGATCATTAATTTTAACATTCTGACCAAGTTTCATGAAGATATAGTCTTAAATGTGACCTCTACAGTGTTAACAAGCTTTTCCTTTGATTTGACTTGGTGACCTAGTTTTTGATTCAAGATGACCCAACATCAAATGTGTCCAAGATTTTATTGAGGGTAACATTCTGACCAAGTTTCATAAAGATTGTGACCTCTAGAGTGTTAACAGTCAAATTGTTGACGACGGACGGACACAGGGCGATCACAAACGTTCACCTTGAGCACTTTGTGCTCAGGTGAGCTAAATGCTAGAGTTGTCACAGGAGTGACGAATTATACCCCCACAATATGGCCTTATCAAAGAACTAAGCCAATAACAAAGCAGCATTTTCTTGAGCTATTAGTTTCATGATCCTCCGCCCAATTGTTCTCAAGTTGTTGTATGGAAAAGGTTTAAATGTTCCGGGTCATCCTGACCTTTGGAACTCTAAATCAATACAGGTAATCTGCTGGTCAAGACCAACCTTGTGCTAAATTTTGTGTTTCTCATCCCAAGCATCCTGAAGTTATTGTCCAAAAATCGTTTTAAAGAACCTTTATTTATTTTGTTGAATTTAACATCACACCGACACAGGATAGGTCATATGGCGACTTTCCAGTTTTAATGGTGGAGGAAGACCCCAGGTGCCCCTCCGTGCATCATTTTAAAGAACCGAGTCAGTGTGACCTTGACCTGTGACCTACTGACCTCAACATCATTAAGGGTCACCTGCTGGTCATAATCAACCTCCCTAACAATTTTCATGATCCTAGGCTCAAGCATTCTCAAGTTATAATCTGAAAAACATTTCACTGTTTTGCCTTATTGTGACCTTGACCTACTGACCTCAAAATAAAACTTGACCTGTATTTCATGATGTGACACCTGTGTACCAAACTTTATCATCCTAGGCTCAAGGTCTCAAGTTATCATTCGGAAACGGTTCAACTGTTCAAAATCACTGTGACCTTGACCTTTGATCTACTGACCTCAAATTCAAACAACCTGTATTTTATCATGTTACACCTGTGTTACAAAAGCTATGATCCCAGGCCAAAGCGTTTGCAAGTTATCTTGACCTTTGACCTACTGACCCCAAAGTCGAACTTGACCTGTAACTATGTACCAAAAAATATTTAAATCGGTCAAGCTTTTCATGAGTTATCATCTGGAAGCCATGAAAACCTACTGACTGAAAGACAGACAAGCTTACTACATGGGGGTATAACAGAACATTCTCTTTAAAATCTCATGAAAAATATGAGAACTAGATGCCCATGGGCAATATGTCAAGCCCGCCAGCTGTCAAAAGGACTGGGAGTTGTGCATGACACTCCTTGTCTCATTGAGGCAAACATTTATGCCAAATAAAAGAGATTGCAAAAAGTTACAATATAAGTTATTTACAGTAACAACAAAGGAACGTAAAATTAAAAAAAAAAATAAATTAAATTTTTTTTTTTTTAAATTCACACAAAAATCCGCACCAGCAGAGATAGGTCAAAATACACCTGAAAATTGGATGTAACATGCATGTTGTACTACAGAAAAGTGGTCTTGATTTTTCCCTACGACCAGTAATAAACAAGTTACAAATGTAAGCTATTTTATAATTTATAGTAACAACGAAGTAATACTAGGATCTTATGCATAACACTCCGTCGCATGATGATGAACAATTGTGCCAAGTTACATCAAAATCCCTCTATGCATCAAAAAGAAATGCTCCAGACAAAGTCATTCTTGTATCTGACTTTTGACCTCTAAAGTGTGACCTTGACCTTAGACCTGGTTCTTCCGCATGACACTCTGTCTCATGGTGGTGAACATTTGTGCCAAGTTACATCAAAGTCCCTCCATACGTGAAGAAGAAATGCTCCAGACAAGGTTGTCATTCTTGTATCCTTCGACCTCTAAGTGTGACCTTGACCTTAGACCTAGGGACCTGGTTCTTGCGCATGACACTCCATCTCATGATGGTGAACAATTGTGCCAAGTTACATCAAAATCCCTCGAAGCATGAAGAAGAAATGCTCCGGACAAAGTCATTTTTGAATTTGACCTTTGACCTGTAAGTGTGATCTTGACCTTTGAGATAGGAACCTGGGGCTTGCACATGACACTCCGTCTCACTGAGATTAACATTCATACCATATATAAACAAGATTGCTCCATGCATGTCCAAATTATGGTCCGGACAAACAAATCCGGACGGACGCACGCACGCACATACACCGAATAGACATTTGGACAACTATGTCTTCGCTTCCGCAAGCGGGCTCGACAATAACAAAACCAATGTGATAATCACATTATCTCTTAAAGTAACAGAGCTTAGTCAAACACTGCTGTTCTCAAAATATATTTAGTTTCTAAATAAATCCTGAATTCCTATCCTTAAAAGTTTTTTTTTTTTATTAAAGTTCCCTTGTTCTTCTGTCTTTTTATATTTTCTGGTGTTTCTTTCTTGCTTTTCAAGTATACTGGATTTGTTGACCTTCCATTTTGTAGCTGCCTGCTCTCAAGAAGTGAACCTGTAAAACAGAAATCAAATATTGTAAATTGATAAAAAGAGACCCCAACCAACTTTCATAAAGATCCCATGAAAATTGTGACCTATAGAGTGGTCACAAGCAAAAGTTTACCGACCCACGGACGGACGACGGAAGTCGCGCTATCACAAAAGCTCACCTTGTCACTTTGTGACAGGTGAGCTAAAAAATCAATATCTGAGAACCGCTTCCTGCGGTAACACTAAAATGTAAATAAAACTAAACCATTTGTTGATGTGATTTTTGGGAAATGTTACCTTGCATTTTGGGATGTTGGGGAAAAAATGCAATATTTTTGGATTGGGAAGTGGCCGAATATAAAGATGAAAAGCCCTGCCGGCTAACAATTTCTGACAAGAAATCATTTTCAAAGTTTTTCTTTTCGGTGAGTTCTATATGGAATTAAATTTTTTGGGTAATTTTGAAAGAGGACCACCCCATGATCATTCTGTGAAGTTTGGTGTAAATCTGCCCAGTGGTTCTGAAGAAGATTTTTACAAATTGTTGGCACATGACGGATATCAACTCATGTTGTCACCCTGTGACAGGTGATCGAGCTAATAATTGTTTAAATTTGCATACATGTATTAAATTTTATGGTTTTGTCCAGAAATGCTTTATCATCAAGAAAATGAAATGGAGTCTTTACTAAGGTCTAAAAAAATTTATTTCCGGTAACATGCTAAAAAAATTAGGGTAGGTAGGTCGGAAAAACCTTTTCTTTGCATTTTTTAAAATTGTTTTTAGGGAGACTTTTTGGAAATTATTTTTGTGTCAAAAAATGAATACAAATAGGGGCGTTATGCCTCTAGAGCATCAGTAGGTTGATTTATAACATCACTGTCCATGTTTAAAGCATAAAAAGTGCAGTTTTGCAACTTTTTGTCAAAAAGTTGAAAAAAATGTTCTCAAAGACAAAGGCGGACGGACCGTCCATTTAGGGTCGGGCCAAAAATTTATGGTAGGTCAGGATACAGGAAACAGACAAATTTTTTTTACGCCTAATGTTCCTTGGTATTTGATTCTATGCACTGACTCAATCGCAAAAATCTGTTCACACAAATACTACCGGTAATTTGTATACAGTGTATCATGCCTTTTGAATGATTGAAACTGCTTCCCATGGTGCACAGCTGCAACTATATAATAAAGAAAGAGAAAGATAGAAATACCTTATGAGCCGCAAGCAAGTGGTTTCAGTCTGTCAACAAGCACTTTGGAGCAGTACAACAATACTCTGTATAATAGACCAAGATGCCTGAAAATAGTGAAAGGTGAGCAAATTAAGAAAACATGGACAACCAGCTGTTTTGAAATTTCAAAGGTCTAAGAGCTAACATCCTTTTTGCAGTTTATCAATTTTCATGCCAATAAGATGACCCCAATTATATCATTGGCATGGCGGGAGAAATTTGTTAAATAAAACTTTTTTAATGAAAATAAAACAGTAGCAAATTTTGTCAAAATGTAAAATGAAACGAAGTAAATGCCCCGTATGAAAAAATAAGGCGGAATCCGCTCTGAATTAAAGCGTATTAAGGGCGTAATCCTGCTTAAATGGATATTCAAAGGCGGACTATAGGCGGACATGGATTATTCTAAAAATTACGCCTAACAGGAAGGTGGAATTTTTCTTAAATTCTGGTTACTGCTTTTCAGAAAAAGGTGCATTCTCACTAGGCGGAATTCTCAGATAAAATAAGAGGAAATGTTGAACTTAGAAAAAATGGCTTTACTAAGATAAGGCGGAATTTCAGAAGGTGGTAATTGAATATCAATTTATTTGAAATAGGATCACTGTAAGGGTCCAGTGAGTTTATTACATCCAGATGTTGTGACTCCTGTTTAGAGAGAAAGCACTTTCTGAAGGCATTTATACAAGGGATGTTGTTAGTTAAGTTAAGACTAGACTAAGGAGTACATTATATATTTGTGGTAAGTTAGAATTTAATCAATTTACTTCTGTAAACCTTAAGAAATAGCAAATTAAAGTGTAGAGGATTTAATGAACATCTTCCTGTTTAAACCAAATCACTATCTGTTAAAGGTCCAATACTAAGGAAAGTGAACATTTTAATTTCTTTTAAAAAGCACAGAAACTATTTCATTTTATTGGAAAATGAAAGTTGGTATGTAGAAATTTAAAATATATAGCAGTATATGTACAATTATTTTTCTATGAAGTATGAAGAAAGTTAAAAAGACCTGGGGGGTCATTCTGTCGATTCATTGAAATTTCAACATAATACACATACATTTCTTTGAGATCCAAAGACCTTCTGTAAATTTTGACCTGCCACTCTTCATTATTTAGTGTCTTGCCTAAGTCTATGCACTGGCTATGAAAACAATTGCCAACTCACTTTCTCTTAGTAATGGACCTTTAATTACTTACATTTCAAAAGTACATGTAATGTATAGCATTTACAAAGTACATGTAGCAAACAATTTAAATAAGATTTCAAGTCTAAGTTAGTATTTAATTGTTATTATTTTAGTATCGTAATAATTGCCATAATTATAGACATTTTATCACAAAAGTGTGGCACTGGCACCAAATATTAATGATAATTTCAGTATAATAATCAGTAGTTCATGACATGTCCATGCTTATTTAGTGGAGGTTTAATACTTTTTAAATCTTTCAAGAAATGTTGGTATTGTTGTGCATTTTCTTCAAAAATTCTATCATTAAGCCACAGCTGATATATTTGTAAAATTGAAGCTCACAGTCTTATTAATGAATTGTATTTGGCAAAGCAAAATGAATCTAGTGAAATGTGAAAAGCTTCATGCTCAAGATAAATACTAAGGGTACTTTTTTATGTTTTACATAAGGCTGATTTTATTCCGGTCAAGCTTTTCTGGGTATTTTTTCCGCCTAAGCAGAGAATATCCTTAGATGGAATTTTTTCTTGCTTAAACATTTTTACGCCAATTTAGGTGGTTTCCGCCTTACTAACAGGAAAAAATTTGCATATTTCGAGCCCTATTCTCCCTAAGGTCTCCCTAAGGCCGATATTACGCTTAATAGCAATATAAGATGGAAACCGCCGCCTAAAGTATGGGCATACTTTTTCGTACGGGGCGGTTAAAAATTTCAGTTTTGAAAAAAGAAAAGTCACTGTATGAGTAGGTTTGTTTACACGACTGACCAGCCAGAACAGCCAAGCCAAACATTCATAGCTGTCAAGGCTCCACAAAGGCCACGAGTGTGATCGGAGTTTGAAGGGAAGGTTTCCCTCATGAGGGTCTGGAGGGCGATGATCCTTAAAAGCCGGAAACGCCCTCACATAGAAAATTTAGACTTAGATAGATCTGGTTTTGAATAGTCTCCCTCCATGTTTACTTTTTGTGATGTTTATTCATGCGGTAGAAATAACATGTTGCACCGGTGGATGTAAAAGCTGTATTATACGGTATAAAAACACTGTGTCAATGTCACCTTGCATGTTTGATTCAATAATTTTCTACGAAAAAAACAATTGATTGCTTTATTTCTTTAACATGCGTGTGACCTTGAATATAGGCGTGCGAGCGTGATCTAAGGCCGAAATGCGTGTGGCACACGCGCAATGCGTGTGTCTTGACAGGTGTGAATATTACTTTAACCCAGTGAATTCCAGGTACCTTTTTGACTTGGTGGTCTATGACCTTCACTTTGCTCGGTATCATGAAAAGGCAAAAACAGACTGGTAAATCAGCTAGAAGAATCTGTTCTGCCTTCCTCAGTTTAGTATGAACACAGGAGCCGACAAAATGCTACAATTGTTTATTGGTATCTGACGGTCATGATTCATAAACGTATAACTTTAAACGTATTTGAGTATGTGTGCAGTGTACAAAATTCAGATTTCAACTAACCATGCTGGCAACCAGATAGAAAATTTTCCAAGCCTGACACCAATTTCACATGCCCGAACTTAAAGCTGAATTTTGAACCATAAAACAACTGGTCTAGCTCATACCCTCAAAATACTTCATCATATTGTTTGGGACATGCTTGACTGGGGATTCCTAGGAGAACAGGAACTGAATGCATCGGACCAAAAAGTAATGTGAGCGGCTTCAGTTTGCATTTGCAGAGCTCAAATTTAACTTTTCTGACCAACGTACTGCAAATTTTAGCATGTATACGTAGCTTTTTTTTCTTGTTGCTTAATCTGAAATCTACTTGCAAATTTAGACTTTCAATTAAGAATGTTAGAATATCCTAAAAAATCATGCTAGAACATCAATATTGTTTGCACGGTTTTCCTTGGTGTACTATTTTGTGCGTTATAACTCAAAATGACTTTCAAAGTAATTCGGAATGCATCAGTAAACAGTATTACATATATTCCAAAGAAAGATCGAGCCGAATTGCATGTCTGCGCCAAGTTGCGCTTATCAACGCTATCTCGACTGTTGACAATTTGCACGGTGTCAAATGAGTGTGGAATATACGAAACAAACACCAATAGCATAATGTAATGCATTAACACATAATTTTTTGGACTTCAAAAATTATGCGTCATAAAAATCTGAAAAGGGGAAATAATTCTACCAAAACTGAAGGCAACCAAGTTATTTTTATTTTAATTTGTGTCATATGAACAGATGAACCAAGTTTGAAAGAAATATTTTTACTATTTTTCAAAAAATGTTAGTTTTTATGTCGAAAGCCCGATCGGGCAATGTTACCAGCCTGTTTAAAATCTATATTTTTTTCTATAAGCCGATCCGATTCCCTATAATGCTATATTTAGGCCGAGCACAGCTTATCGGCAGAATCATAAGCTCAACTTAATTACTGTGTAAACATGCAGTGAGATAATAATCTAAAAGGCCCATTTCAAATTGATGAATAAATAAAAATGTAAAAAATAAGGAATTTCTATGATTTTTATGGGTGGGGTGTTCGTTTACATTATTATTATACAATGGAAAGTTAGTTACTCACGTTTCTAAAAATGTCAACAGGTCCAACCATGCACATGCTGTAATGGAGTGCCGTCCATATTCTATATAAATGTAAAATAATTCCATTAATCAGTCATGCCTGCAAGTAAAATCACGGATTTCTTTATTTTAAAAATTCAATATAGGCTTAGTAACAAAGAAGTTCAAAGAAACTAAAGTACCGGAAAGGAATTAAATACGATCTGAAAAGTGACACAAAGGTGAATATATTCTCTCATTCCCCGAGCTGAAGAACTCGTTGGAGAATGTTTTTGTTTCCTCAAATTTTCAAAATGTCGGCGCCAGTGTAACGTGTATCCACTCTCACTCTAAATATAAAAATGTTCAAAATGTCGCCGTTTAAAAATGCTACTCAGTATTGAATAAAGCATGTTTGTATCACAAATTATATCAGTGTAGTCACGTTACCGGCTGATTAGCTTCTGGCGCAACAAAATTAACAGCTTACTTTGAATATTCTTTCGAGTCGCAGACATCTTATTGTGCGGATATTGCGTTTCGCCTACTGATCTGACGGACGCTTATCAACATTAACGAAGACTGTGATATCCCGAATTTCATCGGGGTCGTTGCACGCCCATGGTCTAAACCGGAACTCCATATTTTTTTATTTGGATAGTATGTGTTGTTTGGATACTCTCGTATGTTACCGTAGTGGGATTCGATCCCGATTTTCGTCGCTTCGCGACGAAAATCTGTAAGATCGATTCCCTATTACATATTATACGGCTGTCGGACTTTCATGCATTGATAGCTTGATCACACCATCTACTGTAAACCTAGTAATATTCGTGGATACTATATTTCGCGTTTTTCAAAAGGTAGACATTTTCGTGGATACAAATCTTCGCGGAATCATATACATTGCGAATCCCGCGTAAATTAAGTCGAAAGGGTATTAAGTAAGATAAGGTAAGTATCACTGCGTAGTTGCATATATAGTATTCTCGAAAACGTTCGGCTTTATTGTTCTCTTAAATCATAAATGTACCCTTATCCTTTTCATCCATATCAACGGTTGATCACACCCCTAAATATTGACAGTCAGTAAATTGCTATTATTACACTGTCATTTGTTGCCATTTAAATAGGCGATTAATCCACGCATGTCAGAAATAAAGAAAACTTTTTATTTTCAAATAATATATCATATTGGATGCCAACTTTAAATTACATATATGTGTCTTTCGAAAGATGCATATTGCTTTTGTTGTTATCCCCTGTTTTCCTGACGGATCGATATTGAAAATACTGTTGCTTCATTAATAAGTAACTTGTCAATTAATTGAAAAAGTATGGATTTGTGCACTCATGTAATACAATTATGGTACTAGAATATGAATTATAAATACCCAGATATGATATGTATAAACTCAGAACCATTTTATAGCCATCTTTCTAAGCTGAAGCTAAAATTTTTCGCGTTTTTGTTTGATAAGAGTTCCTCGCGGTTTTTAAACTTCGCAGAAATATATTGTCCGCGAAAGGCGCTAATTTAAAAAGCACGAAAACAATCATATATTTACAGTACTTGTTTTGTGGATCGGCCCTCCCTTCTATTTTTGAGCTTTCGTGCAGTACTGACAACCACCACGTAATAAATTTGCTGGCTTTGTGCAAGCTTTGTATGCCAAACACGGTACAAAGATGCTCGGAATCTTTTAAAATGCATCTGCATGTTCGTCTTTTACCACACGTCGATTTTTACATATTGAGACCGTTCTTAATCTATTGTGTAATCAGATCCTGTTCTCATTGAACATCATTGAACTTTTTATATTACCGTCAAGCTCGAATGGTCTGTTTTCATTGCGAAGATTTTGCCTAAAAGCTTATGAATAAACTATTTAGTGAAGTTTATTTTTGTGGTGCAGTATTTGTTTTATTCTGGATTCAATGCTAAACGGCTGAAGTTCTTTTCCTGTGCTCTTACGTGACTCTGTTGATCAACAAAATTACCTTGATGGTTCAAATGATCTTGATATTTCGGATGAATTGATTGATATTGACATTTTACCTTTTCGGTGATTATAAGGTTTTTGAGAGCGGATATATCGACGAACTGAAGAGCAAACTTGAAATTTGTTTTTGATCTTGATGATTTTGGGTCAGCTCACTTTGGTGTTTGATCACCCTCGATATTGTAATCTTTAACTAGATATTTGTGTTAAATATGACCTTGACGTGCTTTTGTCAGATTTCATTGTTTATCTCTTACTTTGTGTGATTTAACGCCATTTTTAACAGTATTTCAGTAACGACGGGTAGTTAACCTACCGATGTTCCTAGATTTTAAACCTGAACAAACCTGTTTTCCGCAAGTAACTGCCAACTTACCCACGTGAGTCAAAGGTTGAGGACGAATGGTTTCAGACGCATTGTTTCAAATCAAATCGTCACGGAGAACAAACGCCTTGCCTTGGTTTGAACTCACGACCCCGAGATCCGTAGATCTGCGCTCTCCCTATTGAGCTAAGCGGGCGTGCTTAACCCTTACTTTGAGATTTATACCTTGTCGTACAATATCTATTCTTTTGATATCAGACACAAAATGATTTGGCGAATATTGGTATGGTAAGGGTCTTAGCAGATCGGTTACGTATCTATATCTATGTGTGAAGTTTATCACTTTATCAGCCTTCTTTGTTCGTAGGGATAGAAGGTCCTGTGATTCCTCCGCCATATTTATATTGATCGATATTCCTTTGCGTATGTCAAATGTCAATTATGGGACGAGGCGTAACTAAAAGTTATGGTGTGTGTGTAGAAGGGGATGGAGTAGAACATACCACAACGTTATATCAAGTATAGAATATTGAAGAGATGATTTAATTTCAGATGTTAGGATAACGTACTACTGACAGTTCCATATATATAGAGTATGCCTTTAACTCAAATATTCAAACCGGTCACTCAGACTCAAACAGTGGCGTATTGAAAACACTGTAGTATAGTTCCAGAGTTAGAAACCACCATTTATTTGGAACAATTAAACCAATAATTTTGTATGTATTGCAGTTGCTGTTGTCTAGAAGACAGCAACTCTTTAATTCTTATCTGTGTGTACCTGTTAAAAGAGCAGAGTGAGTCTAAGAGACTTCAGTGGGACTGTACAGCTTTCGTGAAAAAATGTCAGAAAATAAAAGTTACTTGGCTTCAAACCTTATTTGTCCTCTCAATGATAGAACAGGCATATGTCTGGCCGAAATTTTATATTAATTTATGATTCTGAGAACTTAGTATGAACATTGGATCCTGAACCCCATTAATTTCATTTTCAACCAACAATGGGTATAAACGCACATCATCTGGAAATTCCACGTAAATATGGACTCAGCAGCACTGGCAGCTTGTGGTTGACCTCCGGACCTTTGTATACCCTTCACGCTGCTTTTTCTACCACGGCCTCTCTGATTATTACGGCGGCGTGGTTGTATATTGTTTTTGATTGCTGCGTAGATGCGGACACAATAAAATTTACAGGAGAAATGAAAAAGCTCTGCATGGCGTAGTATTTATTAGTAGCCGACGAACGCAGTGAGAACTTGATAAGCGCATGGTAAGAGCATGTTGCAATCTGACTTGTCGTACTAAGAACGTAGTAAGAACACATTTGACGTGGTGCGAGCGTGAAGATGCGAGTGGTAAGAAAATTAGTGGTAATGTGTAAGACGCAGTAAGAACCTGGCAGTGACATAATAAGGGCTTAGTATGAGCTTGAGAACTACACTTTTCTTTGAGTCTGACCTCTTCCCCGTCGCCTTCGTTGAAATTTTCATGACGCATGGTCTATTCAGATCTTTGTCTGAGAGTGATGGGGGCATTATTGACTGAACATAATATGCTAATGACATTCAACCTTAAAACTAGTGTTATAGCACGATGTGCTATAATTTGACAAAAATTGAATATTACAGGAATATGCAGATGTAAATTTAATTAGGCTGATCAAACGGCAATGACTTTTTCCAAAAGAAATCATAATTGTTTGACAGGCCGGGGATATTCACATGCTCTCTATCGCACTAACATATTCTAAATGACTTCATTTCTCTTAATGTAAATAGATTTAATGGACACAGCAACACTGACAATTTCTAAGTCGCAAAAACTAATGACAAAGTGAAGAACATGCACACTAAACCAATCAGGTCCCGACCATATTCCTTTGTAATATGTTTTCCGATGACTCAAACTACCGATAACTCGAACACATTTTGTTGGTCACGATGGGTGTAAGTAAATAAAGTGCGACTGTATGTATAATAATTTACATTTGTTGTAAAGTTCTACATAGGACTGTTGCCATTTTGAACATTTTTGATATGACAGTTACCATTTTATACTTAATTATGACTCACATAAATGCCTTCTTACTTTTCTTCTGCTAAATAGCAATTTGTATCAAGGGGAACAACTTTCGTGATGGAAGTGCAGTATTTCCGTTAATATAATGTCATTTTTTTATTGATTCAAACCGATGAATTTAACTAATTATAGTGATGACTGTAAGTGTCTATAGAAGTTCTATAGCTAATGTTAAATATTTCTTAACATATATACATGCATGTCAGCCATCTTAGATTGTTCAGCCATATTGGATTTTTGCACTAGTTCTCATGCTCATTTTTTATCTTTTGCCCTAACGTAATTATGTACCAAATTTTGTGCGTTTCCCAATTTCTGAAGTATTTTTACACAATTTTACTGGACTATTACCAGGAAACTATTTTATGCGTAAATATCGGATGTTTCGTATAAACAAATTCAGTCCTGCCCACATGGGGGAAAACTGAGTACTTCAACATATGAAAATATCCATTTTTTGCCGTAAGATTATCTCGATAAATAAAAGAAATATTCATTTGATAACATCGATAACATTTCTATAGTTCTGTTTCGTTTTGAAACTACCTATTTATCTTATAAAGAACACGGTAAATTGCTTAAAAGTATTGTGGCGAATTTGTAGGTCCTTGTTTTTAAAGATATCCTAGAGACCGTCATAAATGGCCACACGCATTACCTCAAATTTATCACATATTGTAATTCAGTTACATAAAGTGCAGTGACACAATTCCAGTATAGATATCATGTTAACGCATAAAAGCCAAACTTTACAATAGTGAATGGTTTAATGGTTTAATTTATATTTCATTTATCTACTGTTGGTACATCATACTATCAGACTTGACAATTCTATGACGATGCCCAAGGATAAGAGAATGTATATAGAAAATCTGATAGGCAGAGTATATCTGTCTAAGGATTTATGGTGCTAAGTAAAAAGATAGAAACAAGTGTAGAAAAGTTTTGCAAGGCTTCTTGCACAGCATAAGAATATGACCAATTCGACTTCCGTGGGGGTACCAGGATGAAGAGGCCCGCCGGCATAGCTCAAGTCATTTGAAGCTACTTTGTAGCTCGGCCATAGTCGCCAAAGAAGGTCAGGATCTGACAACCCAGTCTTAAACGATGCCAAAGTGGGAGCCTCATCAATGGTTGCTGTCCAAGAGATTCATGGAGGGATATTCCTGGGAAAATCCGCTGTACTTATGGCTGTCAGTTTATGTTCGATATGGTAGATATTTGTTGCTATGTGAGGATCTGGGCAGGTCATTTGCCGGCGTAAGGTAGACTTCATGGTCCATGGCTTCAAGATGTTGTAAAATGTTGTAGAACATAGTGACTTGGTGTTTGCGGCGACGTAATTCCAGAGTTTCCCGCTTGAGCTCTTCCAAAATATCTAGCACACTGCTAGTGTTATGGTATCGGTTTGTTGCAAAGCGAGCAGCGCTCCGTTGTGACATTTCCATTTTCCTTGTCAAATATCTTGTGAGCTTTCCAGACAGTCTAGCAGTATTCGAGGGCGGACTGCTGTAGTTTTGCGTCTTCGTTTCCAGACTGGTCTTATGTAGATTTCGTCGAAGGAAACCAAGCATGTTTGTAGTCTTTTTGGATACCCTGTCAATGTGAGTTTTCCATGAAAGATCAGATTGTATATCGACACCGAGATAACTTGATGTCCGCTCCGGTGCCATTGTTTTACCTTTTAGCATGTTTTGTGCTTGTAATGTATACATTGACCTAGTTACTCTCATAACACTGCATATCTTGGGATGTAAGTCCATGCCCCAACTATAGACTCAAAACTGAGAAGTTTTCAATACAAATATATTCACCGTCTTATTTCCACAAATAAGTATCTGGTAAAGGTAAAACTAAGCAATTCAAGTCTATGCAATTTTTGTAACATGCATGTAGAAAGTCAAGAGCATTTATTTTGGGAATGCCAATATGCTCAACATATGTGGAATAGATTAACTGATTACCTAAGTGCCTTAAACATCTCAGCATACTTTAATCTAGAATTAATCAGTTTTTGTCATTTAGTAAGCGGACAAAATAGAAATGTAATAAACTTTCTGATCTTTTTAATGAAATCCTATATTTTTCAGGTGAAAAATAGAAAACTCTTACCTGTCTTTGACAATTTTATTTTATATTTGGAACTACGAATTAAAATAGAACAGGAAATAGCCACAATACATAACAAAATAGAACAACACAGGCAAAAATGGTCAGTTTTTGATAGTAATGGAGAAATAATATGAGCTGTCTTTTAATAACATTTTGTATGAGCTAAAAAAATGCATTTTTTTTTTATATCAATAACATTATACAAATTCTATCGAGAACATCCAAATCTTCATTTTCTTTATTTTTTTTCATTCTATTCCTTTCTCTCCTTTAATTATTGTTTTTTTTTTCTTGTTTCTTTTTACTCTCCTCCTTTGTTTATCACAATTTTCCAATAATATAGACATATATAATAAAAATAAAATGAATATTTTGAAGATTGATTAAGAAAGTATTTTGTTTATATCAATATAGAAAAGAAATAAACTGTCACTAATGTATTTGTTGTAAATGTGCTGTATGTATTGGAAATGAAAATATATTACAAAAAAAAGTCCATGCCCCATGTCAACTTGGCCAATGTGTCCAGCTTTTCTTGTGGACGTTGCTGATCGTGTTCAGATGTGATTCGTCGGTATAAGATGCAGTCATCGCCAAAAATGCATGGCCTATATGTAGTCCTTCAGGGAGGTCGCTCATGAAAAAAGGAACAAAAGAGGACCTGGGACCTATCCGTGGGGAACAGCACTGACGACTGGGGCCTCATCTAAACACTAACCATAAACTAATACCCTTCTGGTCCTGTCATATTGGGCATTTCCGAATTTACACGAAGATGAATACAGAGGTCGGAGTACATGTAATTGGGGGTCTATCTTCATTTTTCCTGAAATGCTGGAAAGCCATTGGAAAGAAAACCTTTAGTTTCAAATATCTTTATTCAGTACATATCTGATCCGAGTCTGAGTCTGGTATACCTAACTTTCAAAGAAGCTTTGGAATTTTATTTCGGATGGAAATTTGATAGTCTATTTGATTTTCACGAATCAACTCGGCCATTGGATTTCGCTTTTGTCGCCTGTTTGGCACTGGTGGGTGCGGTAGTGCTGGTTGTGATGCAGCTTGCTGCGGTGCTGTTGGTTGCGGTGCCACTTTGATGCTGTACAACTGGTCGCGGTGCCAATGGCTTCCTTGCAGCTTGCTGCCAAAGGCCTGGGTCTTGGAGCATCCTGATTGTCATTTTGAAGAATTAATCGCCGCTACAGATGTGTGATTTTGCATTCCTCATTCTAAAACGACAAGAACAACTCGAATGTGTAATTATTTCATTTAAGATGTATAACATCATTTGTTAACAGAACAAAGATGTATTTGTTAAGATTTAAAGAGAATAAAACAGAGTAAGTTACTAATAGCAATTTGTGAATAAATTGATAAATTTGATAAGTAGACAGATATCCTGAATAATTGCTTGATGCAGAAACAGTCTTGAAGGATGCGACGGACGGACCGGCGGGTGCATAGACATAGAGAAATACAAAAAAGCATATACCTTATTTTAACGTTTTGAATATTGTCTGGGTCCGCTCAGCTTAGTTGACATCCTGACTCTTAGCTGTCTGAGAATTCCAACTCTGTAAAGCCCTCTAGCTTCCGGGAATAGTGTAACAAGATTTTACCAGACCTATTTATAAATGTGGGCATCATTAGTGAGAAAAGCGCTCAATACTAGCAATGTTTCAGGTTTAATGATTTTCACGCATTTCCTTCTGCGTTGCAGTAATGCACCTAAGTATATAAATTATATAATCAAAATTATAACTTTTTCCAGTATCACGTTTTATGAAATGTAAATTTCTAGCTAAATAAACAAGTAAAATAATATTTGTTTTAGTGTAAAACAAATTATAGGTAGGGTATGCGGCCCCTATCTCAAAGGGTATGCATGATACGTTCGGGACTCAGAATACTCGGAGGATTCAGTGAGTGCTTAGAAACATCCTAGCTGAAATAATAAGACCACACAACTACAGGTGAATACTAGTACGATAAATAAACGCTCGTTTAGGTACAGCATGTTCACCATCGGTTATAAGTAAAATGATCGTCAAACTTTTAACGTTATTTGCTTTAATAAATTGCAATGAATAAATTATAAAATGTCGATATATTTTAGAAGCATTATTTTCCTCCATTTCAAATCATAATATAGATTATAGAAAATATACGAGTTTATTCGACTTTAAATTTGTTTTATGACCCGAAATTTTCTTGAAGGCATGTTGTGTAGAACACACAATGTGACAGAAAACCAAGTAAAGGGCGTATACAGACAAGTCTTCTTCTCCCACTTGGAATTTAAGGTTGTTGAAAGTTAAGAATATTTTACAGACATGATACGACTCAATTCACAAATAAAAATTATTTGAAACGACCTGTCGTTATCACCTTTCTTCCGACCTCCGTGTTCGTCTTCGTCTTAATTCGGAAAAGTCCATGGAAAGCAGGAGATCCATTCATGTGTTTGACTTCTAGTACCATAGTGGTAGACTTACTCTGCAGCCGTTGGTGAGGGACTCGGTCAAATACCTTACTGAAGCCGAGTAGTATCATATATATGGGCGGACGGATAGCTCAGTGGTTTGCACACTGGCCTTCCAACCTGAGGTCGAGGGTTCGATCCCCGGCAGCTGCTCGGGAATTTTCAAAAACGCTTTTCAGTGTTTCCCACCCAACTAGAGATGTACTGGTCAGGAACACAGGCAATCCTTGCGTGCATCAGTGCTATACACTGGGCACGTTAAAGAACCAGGCTGTCTATTCGCAACGAGCTAGGCTAAGTAAGCCGACCAAGCCTGTATCTGATCTCTCTCGTGGGGGCTTTGTCTCACTCTGTCCCTCTGGTTAGATCGCTCTGTGTCTGTACTAGTAGAGGATGAATTATGCGCCCTGCATATGTGGCTGCATTTGAACTATGTAAAGCGCCTTTGAACGTGAAATTTATCATGAAAAGGGCGCTATATAAATCTGGTATAATAATAATAATAATAATAATAATATCCGTTTGTATATAATTGTTGAGTTTAACAACGCACCGACACATTTATTGGTCATTTGGCAAATTTCCAGCTTTGATGGTGTATGAAGACCCCAGGTACCCATCCGTGCATTATTTCATCACGAGCGGGCACCTGGGTAGAACCACCGATCTTCCGTAAGCCACCTGGATGGCTTCCTCACATGAAGAATTCAACGTCCCGAGTGAGGCGAGGCTCGAACCCACATCGATGAGGGGTAAGTGGTTTGAAGTCAGCGACCTTAACCACTCGGCCACGGAAGCCCCCATATCCGTTTGTATCCGATTATTTAGGAATGAAGCAAGCTCGTGAATATGTGTTAGAAGCTGAGTTTCATGGCTCCTCTTTGCTTTACATCTTTGCTGGCAATCATGAAAGATGTTGTAGTTCTCAAGATGCTTCAGCGTTTGGCTTACAATGATGTACTCAAGTAGTTTGCCACACAGGCTAGTTAGTGCAGCAGGTCTGTAGTTGGCAGGATCCTGGCTGGAACTCTTCTTTTAGATTGCTGTAACATTGGCTTACTTCAAGTTATCCGGAGCCTTGCCCTCGTTGATGAAATTCTGGAATTTTACAGCCAAAATAGGTGCTTGGTGTTCAGCGCAGTCATTGATAATACTTGCAGATAAAGTGTCAGGATCTTAAGCATTTCTTGGGTTGATGTGCTTCAGTAGTTTCAGAATGCCAACCTTCTTGACCTAAATGTTGTCTTGGGGATGTCAGTTTCGTATGTGAATAAAATCTGGAAAGACTGACATATACTGCTTATTGATCTTTGTCCCGAGCAATGTTGAAAAGCTTTACATTGTCTTTTAGTGGTGAGATGCCGGTGTTATCTTTCTTAAGGGATTTGATGTAAGTCCAAAATTGCTGCTGTTTTAACTGTTTATATTCATCGGGGTCATGTATTTCGATAAGATTGTTTACGAAGGAATGGTAGCTGTTTTTTATGAAGTCTGGGTTGTGGCTTTGTGTCTTTTGTATTTGTTGATATCTGAGTCCTTTGCAGTCTTCTTTATTCTGGTGAACAACTTTGACTTTTTTTCTGAGGGCTGCCTTCACCTTGCGGTCAATCCATGTTTTCTTCTTGTGTCCATGTTTCAAGAGTTTTGATGGGATGTAACTGTTCATCAGGTCTAACAGGATAGTCTTAAACTTAGTCCAAAGGCTATCCAAGGACGGATTCTCTATGTTGGTCATCCCTGTGTGGAGTTTTCGTAGTTCTTCCTGCAGTGGCAGTCCATCATAGTCGGCTTAGTTGTATATGAATAATTGTGGTTTTAGCTTAGGTGTCATGTGGGGCCGCGGACTTGCTTTTACATAAATTGCCTCATGGTGTAAGATACCTGGAATGACCTTGGTGGTATTGATTAAAAACAAGTCAAGAATGTAACTAAGTGGTATGTAATCTAGAAAGGGTGCTGACTTGTTGTTCCAAGCCTCTCTCATTTGTGAGATCCAGAGTTTCTGGCAGAGAAAAGATATAATTGCTGATGATATGAAACAATGTCTCTCCCAGTTAATGTCGCCGAGGTTGAAATCACCTTCTGACCAGGCATGTGCATTCTATGGTATTCGTAACAAACAAATTTCTAGGTTTGAGAGATACTCTGGATTGTCCATGTTAAGGGACGACAAAAGGCACCCACAAACCGGCTACCACAAATATTTACCAGGTTCCACTGTATCTCACAGTCTCTGTAGGTAGAGAGTTCCCCTGATTCCATGCTTTCGTACTTCTTACTAACAAAAATGAAACCACCGACCCTTTGCCTTTTTTTTCGGTCATGCGTATAGGTTCTGTCGGTGTCTTGAAAAAGGTCAGCGCTATAGCGGAATGAGGTCAGCCAGGATTTTGTAACAATAAAAATGTCTGCTCCGACTATTTCTAGCATGGTTTCAAATGATGAATCACAACAGCAATCTTTATGTGCCGTGTGGCGGGTGTAAAATGTCTCCCCGTACTTGGATTAAGTGTTGTTATATTTTCTGGTCCTTTTGGGTCATGGAGTCCATTCAACATATGTATACTAGAGTTCCGCTTAAGCCGGTGCTAGAGGGCGTGACAGGTGCTGCACATTCCATTACCTCTCATGAACAGACTCAATCAAACAGAGTCTGCTATTATTATTCTTGTTTTCGTTCTCTGCTTTCAAGGGATCTTTTTACAGATTTATTACCAGTAATGGATTGGCAATTGAGAACAAAAAAATCAATGGAACGTCCTCTCGTTGCTTTTAGCTAAGGTGAACATCTTGGTATTCATATTTATGTAAATGCAAACTTTGGTGCGTCACATTTTCATTATCGTTTTCACAATTTACTTATCTGTAAATTCGAGTATTTATTCAACATGTTTATATGCATTATGTCGAACGCTTCAGTTCAGAAGAAATTCATAATTTGTTGCGATTCCAAAGAGAATCGGTAACATTCATCGAAGTTTTTATGTCTACTGAAAGGGAAAAGTTTAACATTAAAGTTTTTCTTAAGAAAATCAGTTCTCATAGATTTAAATAAAACTTTTACTTTACATTTCAGGGTATGCTGAACTGATAAGAACTTACTGCATTGCTATTCGCGACGACAATGCACGTTCGTTGCCTTCTTTCAAATCTATAAGGGACAATATATGTCGAGAAGGAAATGAAAAGGCTTTACAGCGCGCTCTGGAAACATATAAACAAAATGTTGGTTGCACAGAAATGGAAGCTGGTGGCGAAGGTACTTTATGGACGAGACATATGTCCGCAAACAAAAAAGCAAGAAAGGTGTTGGAGATAAATCTTTTTGGGGAAGACACAAAACAGACTTTCATTCATAAATTTGAGGTAAAGTTTGATGATTTATTTAATGGTAAAACTGTACGGTAGTTTGGCTAGAGTATAAAATTTACATGCCGATAGCGGTACCAATAATGCTTAAATTTACCTACAATAAATATCTACCTTTTTCTTTGTAAAAGGTCATACTTCACCTTTAGTATACCCACGTGACAATTTGTGTATATACACAAGATGAAATGCTAAAATGTGTGGTGTATATGATTGTGAGAAAACTTTTATAGTTAAAATAGGTGCACGCACATATGATTTTGCGCATGTTTGAGATGAAATGCTACCAACCAAAATTTTTATTCTTAATATTTATATATATATTTGTACATTTTATGTGTTAAGATTGGAAGAAAATTAAAAACCTTAATTTAAAGATATTAGCCCAAACAATAGCAATGACAAAATTGTATTATTTTTATTATGTTGTCATATTTTCTTGTCATTTTTTAACATGAAGCCATTCAGTGTCTGTGTAATAGAATTCAATACTGCCATACCGTAAAGAAGCTTCATCAAAACAAGAATCTTGTCATTGTCTTGAAATCAGAGCTATTGAGGTACGGTGGCATAATATTAAATATTGCATTAATGATTTAGAAAGGCATTATTAAAGTCCTACTTAGACTTTTTCAAAATAGTTGTCCCGGACAATATTAAAATTGATATTTAAAGGTGCAAAAAAGTGAATCTTGAATCTTGAAAACTTTGTTTGCTTCAAGCAAGGGAAAACGCAATTTGCTATAGGTAGTTCATCACATAGAAAAATATTCTCATGAGCAATATCTGTAAATTGGCTGATGCACCTCTTCTTTACTTTCATTAATATTGTAAGGTATTCATCCTTATGAGGATCAGTTTTCTTAGTTATGAAAAAAATTATTTGCTTGCCATTTGATAATAAAATGTTTGAAATATCGATTAAAATACGCGCGACAGGAACACATAATTTTTAATATACCTGACAAGTAAGAGTAAGTAAGTAAGTAACGGTTTGTAAATTTATTTTTCGCGAACAACCTGGAATCCAGTCTCTTTACTATTTTTATTTCAAAATATACGCGTATTTCGAGTCTCCTTGAAAACTTATCCTTAGAATTTTGAAAGTTTTTAAATGTTATGGATCCATGACATATAAATGCGTTTTACCTTAATGTGAACCTGGATTTTGAATAGAAATATAAATTGTCAAAATTAAAAATTTTATATCCATAATTTAGATTTAAACTTAAAGGTGTTAATAATTGTCCCTTGCTGCGGGACATGTCAGGCAGACACTAATCTAATTAATTACCATAATATACAGAAATATGTTGTTCGGTTACGCGTTATTTTATTTTAATCATTTTATCTATTATGAAAATGTGGTAGTGATACTTTATTGGGGTTTATCTTGTACCACCATGTACAGATTTGCAATAATTACTGTTGAACAATATGTTTTCATATTTGCCCTACACATTTAAGTGAAGTATGTGAAAAAAGATGTAAATATATGTTTAATGTGAATATTACTTTTATTATCCATGTGATATATTTACATGTACAAGTTTCAACTATGAAAATGTAGTTCATTATCTTTATGTTATGTTTTAATGCAATAAATAATTCCAGTCGTGAAAATTAGTATTTAAAGGAATTAAAAATGATTTTTCTATTTACACATGTGATTTAAAATATCATTTTTATTTAATCTGACAAAGTAATGACATTAAACATGAAATTAGATCGACACAAATACCCCTCTAGAGACTTGTAACAGTTTATCCGGTGTCATCAGCACATGTTTAGTAAGACGGGCAAAATTTTAAACTTAGGACAATCAGTGATATTCAAACGTTGAGGGAAGCAAGTAAACATAAAAATAACTTAAATTAAGCTCATTGAAAGAAAGATTACTTTTCTAGTTTACTTCAATTACTTAATAAATGTTGCGAGATGAGTATAAATATAAGAATGTATCATAAAAAGACCAAGTAAAGCTTAAAATCTGTCATTTCCTATAGAAATTAATGGGATTTTGGATCAAAATTTATTACTTATTTCAAACGCTCAGGGAAGCAAGATCATATTCTATTTTATAAAAAAAAATATATTGAAAGAAAATATAATATTGCAGATTACTGCAATAACTTAATAAATATTGTAACATGCTTTTTATGTCATATGATGTACTAAAATTTCCTACTTCTATTTTTCAATAGGCGTAAATTGACAGATGATCGCTTATCGATACGCTCCGATAACCTGTTTTCAAGGGAGACAATTTTGCCAATAAGCCAGCAAATTGGCTTAGATTTCTGGGTATGATATAATTTTTCCATGGATATGGATTTATGTTCCCATATCAAAAATCTCATCACACTCGCTTAAAACTGAATAAGCTATAGCATTGAACCATAGACCAAATTAATTTGTGATCGGAATATGTGCTAAAAGGTTAGAAGATCACTAAAAATAGTGCACACCGACCGACCTAATAGAATGCACTAGTCAGTACAAACTAAATAAGAAACAAAGTTAGTGACTGTATTCAGAGTCAAAATTAAGAACACCTGACCCATAAATTCTACAAAAACAATTACAGCATTCCTTGCTCATGAATGAAAATGAATGAAGTGTATTCAACTAATTTTAGATTACTATTCTGATC
>NW_026460070.1:0-77456 GCF_021730395.1 Mercenaria mercenaria | reverse complement strand
CATGTCCGTGGACATGAATGGTAAATACCGAACATGAGCAATTGTAATTACATTGCGCGCTTGTATTGAAAATCTTTCAAATGCGCGAAATTATGAGAGATATACTGACGTATATTTTACATTTGTGTTTATCATACTGTACTTAGTGCTCAATAAAATCAAGCGTAACTATAGTTACATTGCAACACTTACTGATGGAAGGCGAATCCAATTCTTGGCGATGTAGAATTTCAGTGTCGCCGCTTTGATATGCAGTGGAACTGCTGCCTTTTTATGACGTAGACAACATTGACGTCTGCTAGATCCTGTCTACACTACTTTCCGGGTATACCGTTTACAAAAAAGTCTTTACGGAAATGATCAAAAAGTAAATTTTCAAATCAAAAATAAAATTTGAAAGAAATATTATCTTTTAAACTAGAACCGTAAGACGATGAATCCATATACTTTTTAAAACGCTTTAATCCATTGCACGCTGAGCATGTACATTTAACCTGCTCGGTTTTGCACGCTGGGCATGCGCATTTAACCTTCTCGGTTTGGCACTCTGGGCATGCGCAGGAGAACATTTATTTGCGCAGCAGCGCACGCTGCACGCTGAGCATGCGCAATAACTATTTCTCGTTTATGCACGCGTTTCTAACCGTGCAACACGTTTCACGTTTCGCCTTCAACAAGCGTGTTGCTCGCGTTATCACGCAAACTCGGGGAACAAACACGCAGGCGCCACTGTACCTGGTCTCCGCGCAAGTTAAAGCCAACTTCTCCATATTAACCGTTGAGGGTCTATTGACTTCAAACACAATGTCTTTATCAAATGTCACGGACATCATATTTTCAGCCGGGTATCTGACTCATGAACCCATGACCTAAAGAGCTGCACTGTTTAGATTGGTCCTCCTGATTACTTTTTGAAATTCAAAAACAATATTAATTTACAAAACATGTTCTTTTACTCACCTAGATCACAACATTTTTCGTTTAAAGATCATATTACTGAACAAATTGAGAGCATTGTTTGCTTAATTGATATAGCCAATAATAGTTATGTCAATTTACATATAATAGAGTGTACAATATACCTTTCAGATGACTTCTAAGTCAAAAGCAGAAAATATTATAACATTTACTCCAAACTGTTGAAATAAAACCATATGTTGATAATTTTGGCTTTAATTTCTTCTTAAATATATTTTTATTAGAACCAATTGTAGTGGTAACGTATTTCAAAATGTGTCACGGAAAACATCTCCCACTCTGACAAGTAAAGATATAAACTGTATTGTTGAAGTACAAAATAAAACCATTAATTTTGTTTCTAGAATATTTTCTAAAAGGATGTGCAATAAGACATGATTATTAATTATTCAATCATACATACCGTGAAGTTACCGTGGAACCTGAAACGTCAATATTTTTCCATATTGACGGTCTAGTTTAATATCGGGTGCGTGACGTCATTTGTGACGTCAGTTTCATACATGTCGTCACGTTCAAAAGTTCTTTAACGACGATATTTTCAGTTTTACTCAGGCTTAAGAACGAATTTATATCATTTATATAATAATTACAAGTGTAGTGTGTGTATGTAATATAACGATTATTAGATTTGCAACGAGAAATATGCACTCGTTCTTTCGCGGAATTATATTGCGTTCCTAAAGTCGCGCAATATTTCCGCTGCAGAACTCGTGCATATTTCTCAATACAAATATAATAACCTATAATTATTGAAATGATAACGTAAGTGATGTAAAGTAAGTTACTACTGAAACATTCTTCAAAAAAGTGTTTACCCTGCATTTTCATAGAAAAACATTCTACATAATGATCAAATTCAATTTATGAATTTTATAAAGTTTATGACAAGCCTTATTGACCTAATGTGCTAAACACCATTTGCCCTTATTAGAAAGGGAAAAGTATAAGAGACCAGAGACCATTACAGAACAGGCACTCGAAGCTTACGGGTTCGAAGTTTGCGGGCGAAATGTTGTTATTTGCTAACGTGTGATACCGTTAAAGTAATTTCCAATGATTGTCAGATTACTTACCGAGTTTAATTTCTGTTGGATGGCACTTTGACTTGATACCTTTGTAATTAATTATGATTTGCGGTAACGTCAGCTTGTCGTTTACGGCCGCCATCCTCTCTGACTGGGCGATTTCAGCAGGCCTCAGTTCCTGCTATGGACTGTGCAGATTGCTTTACATCTATGTTTTGCACAGTCGGGCTCATTATCTACTTCACTTTTGTTTATTAATGTGATACATGTTAGACATTAAATTTTTACGCCACTAAGGTTTGTCATTATTGCTTAATTTCACTTTAAACATGATAGCATTCCTTAGCGACTTATAGAAGTGTCGCTGTCAAGAGGGGTTCAGTGCGAAAGGTTTGTGTCTGCAAATTGTAAAATCGTTTGCACTCCCAGAACTAATTGTTATATTGCACGTGAAATAAAGTCTGTAGAATTTGCCTTACGTATTTGCACTTTGGTCATAACGTGTTGACGTAATATAATTATGTTGAACGAAGCTTCGTAAATCTTTCGCAGACTATCAGGGTTTCCACTTGATACCTTTTCGGAAATTTTACTGCAATTTCTTCAATCCTGTTTGCGGTATCTAAGGGTAACGCGTTTAATCAAAATAGTTTCCACCAATTTGTAAATTAGTAATGAGTGGTTTCTGCAGTACATCAATGTCCTACATTTCCTTCTAAAATGCATTGTTCCGACACAAGCCCTAAAACCACCTAAACCCATACGCACCATGGTACACTCCCTAAGATTGTAGTGTTATAGAAATACATATTGCCGACAATCTTCATTTAAACAACAAATAAAGCTGTGACCAAAAAACAGACACGTTGAGTTGGCATCGAACAATGATTTTACCTCAAAACAAAGTAATCAGTTTTTCAATGTTAAAAACAACAAAATCACATGCTACATATTCTCGCGAGAAAACATTATTTGTCTCATGTGTTTGTCACAAATTCCAGTCCAAATAATCAAATTGATAAATATATATGTAATTATACTCAAACAGTCACGTTCTTTGTCCTGATATATTTTAATATTTTATAAGCAAAATATCTAGCTTGACTGTTTTTTTTTTTGTAGTTTTTTTTTTGCAGGCACGGTAGAAACCTTTATTTCCTTACACTGCCAATAAAACGCATATATTGTGATATAGCTAGCCTTAATTCCTATTCTAAATTATCATAAAAACAGTGTTAATGAAACTGTGGCTGCTTCTAATCATTTTTCTGAAACAATACCTCGATGAAACATTTTATAAGTTCATTCACTAAAACCACATACACAGAACAGAAAGAATTCATTTTCGAAGTCCGAACTACGGAATCCTGTTGGGGCCATTCATAATGTCGACGTCGCGTTTATGGGGTCGACACAAGACATCGCGAAGTGACATAGCGACATTACGAAGTGACACCCGACAATCGCAAACGACGGCGATGTCACTTCGCGTTGTCGTGTGTCGACCCTGCAAACGCGACGGCGACATTATCAAACGACATGCGATAATCACAGACGACGCCCGACAACGCAAAGCGACATTTTCCAAATGTCGTATCGCATGTCACGTGTCGCGGGTTTGGGTGAGGGTCGACGCGCGACCATTCCAAACGACACACGACACAGTGTCACTCGACAATACGAAGCGACATTTTCATAATGTCGTATCGCATGTCGCCCGTCTACTGATGAAGGGGTAAGATTAAAGGCTGTATTTCCATACTTTTACGTACGTCAAATGTCCATGTTTTTCATTTACTTCAAATAATTGTAGAATGTTACAGACACAAGATATTTTAATGAAATAACTTTTACAAATTAAATTCAAACATTGTCTAAACGGATATTTACTTGTATAATTTTACCGCCGACGGTTTCGTCGGAGGACCGTCTCAAAATGTATCATTTTTCGTTGAAATGATTTTAGACAAATATATGAGCAAATCAGATTGAAAAATATGTCCATCGAGCTTGTAGAATAAAATGAAAATATTTCAACAAGCCCAGAACCTCTCACACAAAAAGAGGACATTCTACCATGCCGCTATAAAAGACAGCTTGACGATAAAGAAGTATAACTGTACTATCCTTATACTCAACCCTTCTACACCGGCAAATTCTGAAAGACAAATGATATTTTTAAGAAATGAGTAAATCATGTTGACAAGCACACCCTACTAAACTGAATAGTTGAATAATAGAGGCAGGAATATTAGCTCAGGTGTCATCCTAAAGGCATTTAGAAAGCCTACAAAATAAAACAGTGCATTTGAAAGCCGCTTCTGAGCAAATCAGGTTGACAAGTACACCATACTTGCCTGGAATATTGGAGTACAGGTATGGTTGGGGTTTCGGGTGTCTTCTCGAAGAACATTTGGAACTGTTGCTTTTTAGAGCCAATTTAATCAAAGCAATCTGATAATTCAGTAAACGCTAGTAAGCTGAATAATTGGAGTACATTAATAATAAGGATTCAGGAGTCCTTCCTGTGTAAACCGTTGATTCTGCATAGTAAAATAAATACAATGTAGTGCAATTTGAAGATATTTCGCAAAACAAAACTTGATTATAAGTACACACAGGCTTTGGAATTGGAATGCATGCATGGTTTGGGAACTTAGGATCAATCCCGGGAGATGAGAATTCAACAATAAAAAATGGTACATTTAAAGCCATTTTAGACAGAAAATCTCAGAAAATTAAACTGAAATATACGCCCTACTATTTAACAAACCAAGGATTGCGTTTTCATTGTCGTCTCTTAGGATTATTTTCGAATTCGGAAAATGGTAAATTTAAAAGCCTAACATTTTGAGCAAATCGGATTGACAAATAGACCCTACTAATGATGATAATTAGAGTACACATAGCTCTGTTATGTTTTAAAGTGTCCGCCAAGAAAACAAATGCAATTCTGCAACATGTGTGGTGTGTTTAAAGCATTTTTATTACACACTACTAGCATGTAAAGTGTTTTGTAAGAAAGTTATATGTGGCAAAGACTATTTGTGTGAGTTACCGTCGACACGTCATCAACATAAAAAACACAACCCAGTTTAAATTCGAATGGACAAAATTAGTTAACAATATACTCACAAATTCAGATATGAAAAAGAAATATATATAATGAAAAATTGAATAAATGACCTACAAAATAAATTTGAAACATCTCTCCTAGCTTGTGGTATGTAGACACGCCTTGAAAATTCGCCTGTTTAAGTCATAGCATCAAGCCAGAAATTCGTTAGTGGTTGAGAAATAGCTTATCTGTAAAATAAAAAATACTTTAAGGACAATAACCAATTAGTAATGGTAAGAAGTCATTGTCAAGTGAAGTGAGTGCAATTTTTACATGAAAAGCTATTGAAAATCTGTTTCATACCAAGTAACAACAAACATCAATACACTGAACTCACGACAATAAACAGCGGCTTATTTTGAACTTTCGGAAGGATTTGGTGGCTTATTATCGAGACTGGCTTAATTTTGAGTCAAGCGAACTTTTGACCTTAATATTTGTCAGGATACGAGTTATATGACCCAGGGACGTGCTTACGCCTTTAGTGACTTGAACAATGAAATGGCCCCAATCACTAAGGTGACTATGTCTTAGACTTGATGACAAACGATATAGAATGTCTTTTGTTAACATTATAGCTGGTGAGACCTAATATCTCATACATAAACTTTCTCTGGCTTCCTTGCCTTAATGCATCGTGTACCAATGTTTCGTAAATGATTTCTATTATGAGCTAGATAATTTCAGGGATCAGGCAAATCACTAAATATTTCTAACGAACAATCTTCAATTAATAACAATTAGCTCAAGCTCCTACATGCTGGAGATATTATACTTGACTGGTCTTTTGTAGAAGTTCCCGTCAGACAATGTCTTTGAATCAACAACATACGAGTTCTATCGCATATATGCTCGACCTCTGTCCTCTTAACTGACGTTGCAACTCTATATGATTACCCTGACTCCTGGATGCTCAGCGCCTATGCTATCACATGTAGCATTCAACTGCGATATAGGTATATCCCCAATGCCTAGGCTTTACTTCGTCTATAACGCTGAATCGTCTATAAGCTGAAATTCTCCTACTATCTCAGTAGATTACCAAATCTGGGTCTCTGTCTCAGCTTTCCGATGCTCAGCCTACATTTGCTATCGTGTATCGCATTCAACTGCCCTTAAGGTAAAACTGCTATGCGCTGGACCTCTAGCTCGAAACCTTGTCGAAATTCTGCAACTCTTCTTTAAGCAATGGTCACATTTACGTTCACGCACGTAGTTGGTCGTAGTTCATTTTAAACGTAGTTTGTCGTACGTTGAAGTACGTGTAAGTACGAACAACTACGTTCCACTACGAGTAAATCGGGTAGGGTTAACTAGGGTATCACTACGTCTTACCACGAGTTACTACGTTACACTACGTATATACTACGATCGACGTACGAACAACTACGTTGAGCTACGGAAAAGCGTTTAGCCGTAGTGGAACCCTAGTTTAGTTTAGCCATAGTGGAGCACTAGTTGATCGTAGTTGAACCGTACTGTCGATGTGTTTTTCTTGTACTACGATCAAAAACGATACACACTACTGTTAAGTACGATCAAGTACGTTTAACTAAGATCAACTACGTTCCAACTACGGTCACAGTAGGGTCAAAATATCGTAGTAAATCGTAGTCAGATTTTGAACATGTCGAAAAATTATTTGCTTACTACGGACAAATCATAAGTTCGAACTACGATCATTACTACGTTTGACTACGATTATCTACGTGTAACTACGCTTAGTACGATCAACTACGATCAACTACGATCATTCCTTACTACGATTAACTACGTGTAGTGTGACCACGCCATTAGTCTATGAACTTCAAACATTTTCTTTTTAATAAATTTATCCGCTTTGACAGGGTAGTTGGGGATAAATTATTAGTTAAATTCTCGATGTGTCTTCTTCTATCGTTGGATTCTGAATGATCTCTCTGTCATTCATCTACCTATTTATACCTTAGCAGTCATTAGCTTTGACTGGTGCTATTTATAGAACGAGTTCTGTACTTCGGTAAATACTTATACTTCTGACATACCAGTTTTGTTACAATTTGTTACTATTTCTTAATTGAAATAATCCGATGCTAACATATACGCATTAAAAGTTTTGTCTAGCCTAACAAACAAGTCATGTAAAGTCATTTAATTTCTTCGGCACAAAATTTCGGGGTTTTGGCAAAAACGGCTGTTTTGTTGGGATTTTCGATTTTTGAAGGAAAAAAAATAATAATTTCCCCAAAATTTATCAAGTATATCATTTTCTTCTTACATGTGAAACCTACACATGACAAACAGCGCTACCATGATTACCGAATTTGCACTCTACTCCGTGGGGGATAAGCGATTGATCATGTGTCAATTAACGACTGCGTTATCTATTATTTTACGACCTCTGATTTGCAAATGAGACTGTGAAATATTCAATAAGAACAGTCCGTGCCAATTAAAAGTTTCAAAGTCGTAGCACCTTGGACGTAGTCTTGCAAAACTTGCATTCATAATCGAAACAAATATAAATATAATATAAGTTCATCACTGATCATCTGATGTGTGTTTCAAACAAGAACTAGTAATTGTATTGCAAATTAAAAAAAACTATTATAGATTTACTGACTTTATGTTGCTAAAATGTGTTTTCGCACATGATTGCTAGACTTTCATCCATTTTTTTTTCAAAATAAGCGTCTTGCGCTGCCTAACTTGCACATTTATTATTTCCTGCCAATAAACGTGTAATCAGGGTTGGGTAATAATGCATCGGACGCAAATCTAGCAATTAATTCTTTATATTTAATAGTCCCAAAGTATTAGTAGTTTACTATATTATGTCAGTAAATAAAGACATGGCACAGTGGGCCGAAAAAAATCAAATAACAGTCTCAGCATAGTGCGGTTGGCGCGTGACGCTACGTCACACTTCTATATTTAGTATCTATCAGAAGCCTCCATTCACAACGGAAGATGCAGGTCAGTACTGTCGCAAGCGCGCAACTACGGACCATATCGGACAGCTAGGTTGTCCTTTTTTGGCGACTTTGAGTACAATTTACTTTATCGTGGGCATAATTTGTTCGTTGGGACTGAATTTCATGGTGGAGCTGAACCACAAAATGCACGAAAATTAACCGCCATTTAATGGTCAGCTGGTATGAATAAATAAATACGTGATAAACACTGTATTGTGTTATAAAGAACGGCCACGTCAATTAGTATAACTAACGTAACAAGAAATGTTAGAGGCAGGATTTTTTTTTTTTATTTGCTTTTAAAGTCTTTATTTGTCCGATGTTCTAAAAATCAGCACAACATGCATTATTTTATGTGTTTTTATTCCAAAGTATGTTTTATTGCTATAACATCTTGAAATAAATCTGCTATGTATACGTTGATAACTTTTGCTTTCTTATATGGTGTCCTAAAAAATGTCAATGACACTATTATTGATTAAAAACTGAACGGTTTATTTCTGAATGCGACTTATATATGAGCCCTTTTTGCCTGTAGTGAAATGGTGGCTTATTTTCGAGACTGGCTTATTTTCGAAACAGGCTTATTTTCGGGATTTTAGATTATGACAGTTTTTTTTCTGGCACCATATTTACAAAGTCTTTTTGCATACTCATTTTAAACTGATTAGTACTGTACTAAAGTCAAAATGTAATGGAAAAAGATAAGCTTCCTGGCAGACTAATATTTTTATAGTCTACCACGTAGTGACATTAATCTGAATAACATTAGGTAACTAAGAACTGTAATAAGAGTTAAAAACGTTCAATTTCCGGGATACTTACCTGCAAGTTCACGAACTTTCATTCATTGTAACTTCGAATAAATCGTCAAAATTACTGTTTTGTGTAATTTCTTTTTCTTACGACCTTCTCAGGTATAAAAATGGCAGGTTTATTTAAAGGGCGGTGGATTATCAATTATAAGAAAAAGAAACAAAATGGCCAAACGTGGAAATGTTAAAATACATGTTTGATAAACACTTCTAGCCTCTTCATTCATTTGTCATACGAATGCAGAGTAATATTGAACAAAATGCATTTATTTAGACAAACACGTGTTGAACTCTCATTCTTTGTTATGAAACTTTAAGTTAATTTTAGCTCGAAGGACGTAACGCCGAATTTGGACTCAAAATGTCATAGTACGAAATATTTGTTCAGGCTGATGTGCTGATGCATATTTTCAGTAAATATAAATGAAAAGCCAGTCAACAATTTTCAAAATGACTTTAGATTTCTTTTATGTTATAATTTTATAAGATATTGCAAGATGGGTATTCGATAGATGCACAATCCTCACAGGCGAAGGTGACGAATTTCTGGTAGTGTTCCATTTTGAGTTTCTTGACGACACACTGCATTTTGACGGTTGGAGCGCTTCAAATAAACTGCCAAGTAAGAATATTATTTTTGGACTTGCTCGTTTAATGTATGCGAGGAACCGAAGTAATTAAGAGCATAAGTTCATGGTAAGGCTTTTAGTGACAAATATATAAGGCGTAAAAATGTTTGTTTCCGGTATTCTGACCTACCCTAAATTGGCCCGACCCTAAAAGTTTGTATTGCCTTGGAGAATATTGTTTTCAACGTTTTAGCAAAAAGTTGCAAAACTGCACTTTTTATGCTTTAAACATAGCGACAAATATATAAGGCGTAATATATTGTTTGTTTCTGGTATCCTGACCTACCCTAAATGTTTGGCCCGACCCTAAAGGTTTTTATTGCCTTGGCGAATATTTTTTTCAACTTTTTAGCAAAAGTTGCAAAACTGCATTTTTTATGCTTTAAACATAGCCAGTGATGTTAGAAAACAACTAACTGATGCTCTAACGGCATAACCCCCTTATTTGTAATCATTTGTTGACACAAAAAGTATTTCCAAAAAGTCTCCCTTGAAAAAAATATCCCCCCCCCCCCCCCCCAAAAAAAAAAAAATCGGACCTAACTACCCTAATTTTGTTGAGCATGTTACCGGAAACAAAGAATTGTTTTTAGACCTAAGCTTCCACAGCATTATGTAAGGTAAGATTACATCTTGATGGTACCACTTCCTCTTCACACAAAAATAAAACTGAATACCTTACGTGCTTAAAACATTGTACGCCCCGAGCGGGTTGAACCTCTGGCAAAGGATGGTCAAAGAACATTTTTGTATAACATAAAATCTTAAATGCAATAAAAATACAAATTTCAGAGTTTAATAACATACCTTTTGACAATACTTCTAATTGGCAGCTTTCAATAGCAATTTATTGGTACACTCTTTGTAAGATTTGCAATTCTATAGATTTTGCAAATAAAAAGCATACGAGGGTCATTTAATAAATAATGCAACGACCTGAATATCTTATAAGGTGTAGTTATATATGAATCTAAATCTAATGCATTGTAAAGTGTTTCTAAGGAAATACATAGTAAAAGGATGTAAAATTTCTATAGATAAGCAATTCAGCTAGACTTTTTGGCGTAACAAATACACTACATCCGCGGCCACGGTGTTCTCACATATAGTAAAAACGACTCTAACCAAAACTACGTTATTAAGTCTTCATATATTCAACGACAATTTATTATGGCAAATAGATTAGATATTTTTCTGATATCATTGCACCATTGATATGTCACATTTATCGGGGAGGTTTTTCTATTCCAAAGCAATCGCTCATTATAAACTTAAAGATAATTAATTTTAAGACAAATAGATATATCTCTGTTGCAAAGAAAAAAAAACATTTATTCCTTTCAGTTCAATAATATACATGAATTTGTGTAATAAATGAGGACGTATTTTTAAGAATAACAGGGTATAAACATTCCCAACATTTCTAAAAATTTATGATTTTGTTAGTAACCTTCTATTCACTTGTACACGGCTTCGACGTCTTCATTCAAAAAGAAATAACCTAAAGTAACTATAATTTTATTTGGCTCTTTAAACCAATTGAATTGGAAAAATCGGAGAACAATAAATTGATACGCATATGTCTATAAATTAATCTAAGACTAAAAAGAATATACCCCCAATGGTTGCATTATAATTATGCAGAATGACTCTCGTATTAAAAAAAATGTTAGCCATCTCTGTGTGTCATGGCTGACTCATTTTCGTCTTTACTGAATTTTTGATAAATATCTGTTTCATTTATACCTTTTGTTAGCACATTATTTATTACTGATGGAGATTTTAAGTTGGAAAAGTACTTTGCAAATAGCTGATATGTTAATGATATTTCATTGTAGAAGGTACACCGTACATCAAGAACACCGACAAGATTAAAAAGAATCATCCACTCATGCTTATGGTGAGAATAACTTAATAAATGGCTTAAACATCCAAGTCATAGTATTTCGAATGTTAGTTAACAAGTAAACAATTAGTCGGATTCAATTACAGAAGATGCATATTTAGGTTTATTAAGTCAATATTTATCTGGTTTATTTTAATTGTTTTATACGCAGAATGTTTATCGTATGCCTATTGTGTTTAAGAATGAATGCGTATCTTATTCAGACACTTTAATTATATGAATGTAGATGTTTTATATAGTCAGTAGGAAAACGTGTTTTCTATTTTGTCTTGATATTATTACATGAAATGCTTATAATTTGAATACAATGCTACATAAGTAGAACGTTAATTGACTGTTTTCATTATATTTGCAGGTAAAAAACAAAAGAGAAGAACTTCTTGACCATCCTCTAGTATCTGCACTTCTGAAAAGGAAATGGTTCAGCGTTGGACTTGTCTTCTATCTCCTAAATTTAATGCTGTATTTGCTCTTTTTGACGATGCTCACTGGTTTTGCACTCGATATAAAAGCGCCCTATCAGTTCACTGAGTAAGTATTTGCTTCTATTCCTATTTTTTCTCCCAATCAAATGTTCACATAAGTACCACGTGACAGTCCGCTACATTTCCATATGAAACGATGAAAAAAAAAAGAAACAAAAAAACTATGATTCGAATCTTTTGTTACCAAAACGATAAAAACCGTTAACAGATAATGCATCCACACGAATATCAACAGCAATAAACCGATAAGACTTTCGCGGTGATAGCTCATTACTCACTTAGATCCATCGCAATTCATCGCTACCGTTACTTAGATTTTTCTGGCGACTCGTCATATTTCTGATAACTTAGTGGACAATATGTACATTGCATTTTAATGCGTTAAAATTGCCTGACTTTCGCGGTGATAGCTCATTACTCACTTAGATCCATCGCAATTCATCGCTACCGTTACTTAGATTGTTCTGGTGACTCGTCATATTTCTGATAATTAAATGCGGTTTTATGGATTTTTTGCTTTCTTCAATCGTTATTTATTGTTCAATTTTCACTCAAGGCAAATATTTGTGCCAGTGTTAACGTGGAAAAAGCAACTTCCGCGAGCCTCGGACTGTTTCGACAAAATATAAAAATGATGAACGGTGGCCATTAGATTACATGAATGCACTTATAAACTATGTTGTATAGAAAACAAAACATAAGTTCTATGTATTAAAGTGTGTGGTAAACGTGACCTTATAAATCTCAATTGCCAGGGTTTAGTTATCTGTGCGAGCCGTTACTAGTTGGCAAACGGTTATTGAGCTAGTTTGAATCGCCTGATCAGAACTAATCTTTACCTTGGAAACAAGCAATTCTTTGCTTTTTATTTATTTGTGTGTGTGTGTGTGTGCTCTTTCTGTCCTCGTCATGTAAATATTTTTACTGCATATAAATTATATAATTAAACATAGTCGCGTACTACTTGTATTTACATCTAAATCGAACACACTCCACACATATTCTTTCTGCAAACTTATCAATAATTAAATTTGCACCGCGTTTTGGCAAGCTTCATCACATATACGCAAGTATATATAATTAACAAAAAAAAAACACAAGTATTTCAAAACTTAAGCTCGGCCATCACAAGCCTCTAAATTCCAGTTTGTTTAGTTCTGCCCATTGTTTTCTCGTTTGGGGCAAACACTTTACTTTATCTTCGGACCAAACGCCGCTCTTCATGGAATTACACGCCACAACCCGTGTATCATTGAAGGTTCCATGTGCCTCGCCGTTTGAACACATTTGCGGATGTTTCTAAATTGCTTTTTGTACTTTTAGCATGTGTGAATGTTGAGTTCTGCTCAACCCGGGGCTAGAGGGCGTGGACGGTAGCATGCATTTCCACTACCGTCCATGAACAGGCTCAATCAAACCGAGCCTGCAACATTTTCATTTTTGTCGTGTTGGGCGACCTGTGAAGTTTCCACTTTTCTCTATTTTACCAAAGAACCATTTAAAACTAAACAAAGTACATTTTCAAAATAGTTCACACCCAAACAACAGAAAATCAATATATATACCAACACACTAATTCAAACGATCAACCAAATTGTAAACAAGAAAATGGAAAAATGCAGCAAATATTCCATTTGCCAACAATGTAACAACTTTACAACAAAACCACAACCAAACAATCAGAAACCAAATTGTTTGCCGAACAAATCAACAGTTACATGTATGTACAATGAAATGTTAGCCACCAAACTTCATGAAACAAATCCAGAAACAGATATTTACTTCAATAATCTAGCCAACACTTGCGACATTCTTTCACTAATGCGCGATGAAAACTTAACTGCTATCTCAAAATTATATAGAATTGCAGGTATCTTTCAACAACTCCAATTTATGACCCAGTTACCCCTCTGTCTCTCCACAACAATATGTAAATGTAGATGAAAACTGTTTTTCTGCTGCAGTTAAAGTTAGTATATTCACAGTACATGACCAAGAAAACACTCAATTGTTTTCCAACTACAACTAATAATTAAACACTGACTCCTCAGGTATCGAGTCTAGAGGGTAATCTGCACAAACGTTGTCTGTACCTTCGACAGCTTCAATACGGAACTTAAAGATCTGCGAGAACAAGGCCCATATCATAATGCGACCGCGGTAAGTCAGGTCTATCTCTGTGAAGATTTTGTCTTTTTGCAACCTCGCAATAATATTCTCTACGTTCTCGAAACGTTCTGTGCCGAACTTCATGATATAATTTAGGCGTCTGTAAAGAAAACAGGTAAGTATCAAACATGGAGTGTCACGTTCAAATAACGCAACATCCCTAAAAAGAAACTCACACACTAACATATAAAACAAATACACGAGGACAAAATGAACACAGTTGAACACCGCCTTGGAACGGTAAGAGGCGAAATCACCACTGTTGAGCTTAAACCGGCTTTTGGTGCGCACCCAACCTCACTCTTACCGCCATCATGTTCCAAAGTCATGGGACAATATAAATAAACGTAAGGTTAATCTGTAAAACACGCTATCGAATCAAACGACATGGCATGTAAAACACAAAATCATATCTCCTGTACGATTAGATGAAAAACAAACTTTAAGACCAAAGAACGCCTGTACTCAATGCCTTTGCAGAAGACAGATCATCGGGAAAATACCTATAAGTGTCCGACGAAACAGGCCACAAAACAGAAATCAAAACAGTGCAGTCCTTGTGAAATTTAAAAAAAAATGCTTTTCACAGAGTCCGCCCCATCTTCCGTTAAACACAATCAAAAAGGGAAGCGTAGCCTCCAACTGCAAATGGGCTGAACACTGAACATGCAGTGTGACTCAAAACAAAGGGATCATAACCTCGTTTAATAAAACGTTTTATAATTTTACGAAATACAGTTTGAATATTACAATAAGCTAAATTCTTAGTACTCAGTTTGTAAATCACATTCCCATTAAAATTGAGTTTTGAGATACCTAATCGATACTGAAATTTTAAAGCCAAATCAGAATTTAGCAAAATATTTACGCAATGTGTAATGACGGTAGCCCTGCTGAAGTAGTCTTTTGTATTATATTGATTACGTTCGTTTAGATCGTCAACATGACTGCTCTGGCAATCAGAATTAACTGAGAAATACAACGGTATATCCCTTAAAAATGTAGCCTAAGGTACGTTTCAATCCAAACGGGGGACATTTACAATACCAAAATTAAAATCATCTCTCCTGTCATAAAGTCTGGCATGTATAAAATTGTCATAGATGGAGAGATGTAAGTCTAGAAATGAAGCAGCAGTATCCGAACTGTTAGTTTTATTTAACTGGACCTCTCCGGGACAAATTGTATCCAGCAAGTGACCAAACGAAACGGTTTATCCATATCAGGAATATCATCCAGATAGCGTGATGTATGATTAAATGCAGTAATAATGTGTCTGCTTATCTGGAGAAAGGCTCAACACAATTAAATACAAAAGCGGTTTGTGTTATCTTTCATTTGCACAAGAACCCTCGAACATATTTTTAACTTAGTCTTCGATGTCTTTTTTCTTATTATTGATCTATCATCATTCAATTCAATCTTACATGTATGTTCTTCACTTCAGGTGTATCTGGTGCATCATTGAATATTTCTTTAAAAAAGTTCAAGCAGAGCATACAACTGCTCATTTACACGGAAATCATTGTACGTCTCTGTACCACTGGTATTTACTAAGTTCAGTAAACTCTCATCGTAAACCTCACCTGTTTCACTGTCATTTTTTGCTACTATAAATGCTACACTTGCATATACCTTATCTTCTTTCTCCTCGTATTTCTTCAAAAGGTTTATAAGTTAGATACCTATATCCGCTCGCCTATCTTTACATGATCATCAAATTACCGGTTTCTCTACTTCTACTTCAAATTGACCCTTTCATTGCAACGTGAATTTGTTGTGAGATGTAGGCATGAGAACTAATAGTTTGTTTCCTTGTTTGAGACTTCTTGCTCTTATCTTATCATCATAATGATGCTTGTATTCTACTTGTGCATCGAGACTCTCTCCCTTGCAATTCTGCACGTTCTTTTAATCTGTTCCGTAGATCTAGCACGTATTCATATGCGTTTCTTGGTTCTGGTACTTACTGTCTAAAGTTGCTTTAGTGCCTGCATTAGACCTCTTACTGTTATATCATTTAACAATTAAAATGAAAATGCTGTACTGGCATATGTGACCTCTCTGTATGAAAAGAAAAATCAGCTGATATAATCTATACCAGTCTTTGGGTTTCTCCTGGCACGTTTTCGTTAGCATTCGTTTTTTAATTCCGTTCATTCTGTCACAAAGGCCTTACATTATGGACTGTAAGGTTTCTTAAACAACTGTTAAGGGACACGATCCTGCATACTTCTTTCATGAGAAGCGATGTAAATTGGCTAAATCTGTCACTTAAGATTTACAGAAGAAAAACCTACTCTAGAGGATATATTTTACAATGCTTCCACATCATTTTTCGTCTCTATTCTTGGTATAGTGTCTGGTTCTGGATAACATGCAGCATAATCAACGAAGATCATCGTGTTACGGTATCCTTTTTTCTAACTCAGGCGGGATCGGCAGCAATACGTTGAAATGGAGCATCGATGACTGGCCTCTCTCCAAGAGGTACCTTTTGAACTTTATCCTTCTGTTTTCTGGCAAATATCACATGAACCCAAAACACCTTGTGACGTCGCTCGCTTGATATTCCTGGCCATGGAAAGATTGACTTATTTTATCTACATTCTTGCGAACAGACAGATGTCAAACCACTAAAGATTCATGTGCTTAGGACATAACTTGTTTCTGATGTATCTTCTGGGCCACTTTTTGTTCCGCATTGAGTTATGTAAATACAGTGTAACTTCCGAAAACTGGACGGTCTCAGGACTAGTCTAAAAGCTCGGTTTTTGGATGTTTCCGGAAACTTTGAAAGTTTGTAGGAAAAGTGGACGTGATGCACAAGAGTTATGTTTTTTACACGTAGAATGAAGGAGATTATTATCCTTTTAAATTTTACAATTTTATTAAAAGTGAATAATTAATTGATTAACAATCAATAATTATTACAAACATTCAGGATAATAAACACATAAATAACAAATATAAAAAGAAACAGCAAATATTTTCCTCTTACATTTGACCATCTTTGGAGTCCCCAGTTCGTCAACATTTAATTGATGTCGACAATGCATAGTTTAATCGATGTAACTAAATCCATTAAACACTGATCTTCCTTTCGTTCAAACATTATGAAAGTTTTTCACACGTAAGATATATAATTTATCACGTTTTCATAAATTGAATACAAATAAAAGTAGTCGCTGATTACTTCCCTACTTTTACATCAAATGATCATTGTGATTATCTGGCGAGTCAAAATAAAAGCGCGCCGCTAATAGATAAACAAAAGAACATGTTGACAGTGTTTTTGGATTAACAGTTGACACTTTTAATTCAGCAAAACATTTTGCTGTTCGGTTTTCGGAAGTCAGTTTTAGTGCTGAAATATAACTGGTCCTTCAAAAATCGTCTGGTTCTCAGAATTCGAAAGTTCCGGTTTTCAGAAGTAAAAGGTAAATGGAAATAAGAACAGAAAAAAGCGGGACCTTGAGTTTCATGTGGTTTTAAAAGGTTTCCAGTTTTCAGAAGGTCCGGTTTTTGGAAGTTACACTGTATTATCAAATAATTTCCAAAAGTCCAAATTTTAAATTTTAGATTACGACTTAAAATAGAGAAAAGTGGAAACTTCACAGGCCGCTCAACACGACAAAAACGAAAATGTTTTAAACCATAAGTTTGAACTGCGCACGATCAACGTTTACTGCGTCTACAAGGCAATATGTGCGAGCGATAAAACCAATTACTTTACCTTCTTTGAATTTTTCTTCATTATTTTAAGTCCTCCTTCGAGGTTTTGACGGTTAGATTGCCCGTCACAAATACAAAAATAAACAACCCGGCCATCGAATTAAATTGACTTGCATTGTATGTAAAATACAAAAATGCTCTTGTACATGTATGATTACATAAAAAGCAAACCTTAAGAACCAGAAGAACGCATGCACTCAGTGTTTTTGCAGAAATCAGAGCATCAAGAAAAACACCCTAAAGGGCCCGAAGAAACACGCCAGAAGACAGATATCAGTAATGTTCAGTCCTGGTGATAAACTTCTTATCAAGGAGTCCTCCCCATCTTCTGGCAAACAATCAAAGAGGGATGCGTAGCATCCTACTTAAACGGGCGAAACACTAAACGTGCAGTGTATCTCAAAACAGTTGGGTCGTAACTTCTTTCATTCTGACACTTTTATATGCTTTTATATAGAATTATTCTGACAATAATTAACATATCACCGTGCTTTAAAAATGAACTTCAATTGTACATATAAGAAGAAACTGTCGTTCAAAAACAAAAGCGGAGCCAATTTAAAACTTGGGAACCTGTTACAATCTAAAAATTCCGTTGTACATGTGTTCATATACATCAGTCGCTCTCCGCAGAATCCTCAACTATTTCCTGTGCTTCTGCCATTTGTGTAGAAACATAGTTCGCAATAATTTCAATACATCAGCTGTGAACGTTGACCTATTTATTATAAGGCTATTAAGAACTAAACGGTTCGGACCAACAAATTTATTATTCAGGCATTCGTAAGTTATTTAAAGGCAATACACCGAGGCATATCTGTTTAAAGTGTTAATCCAGACGCATATTGTTATTAAAAGTCTTCTTCGAGGGGTATTCTAAATACTTTCATATGTCGCCCCAAATGAGTTTTTTTTTTACAAACATATGTTACACATACTACTTAGGGACTAAATCAAAAACTAAAAAGAACCAGAAATGATAGAAGTAGATACATAAATTGACTGTGTATGCAAATTTTAGCCCGATAGTCGAAATAGTCAATACAATATATATTGTAATCATTGCTTTGCCGTTACTTATTTCCTGGTATACATATATAAACGATATCTAGACATCTACTCTTTGAATTAACGACATTTTGGGATATTTTACAAAACATTTCTTACAGTAGACTTAGATTAAAATCCGTGTGGCAATTTATTTATTGCCGTTTATCCCATGTCTGTGCAGAACAAAGATTTTCATCGACTCAATTCCCTTCGACTATTAACAAATTCTTTCATTTCACAAATAATCTATACTTTCAAAAGCAAATTGCACCAAATGTTAGTTTATTATTGTTATTATTAATGTGACTATAGATCTAGACTTTTAGCGATGATGATGAAGTATTGTCCGTAAGTATTTACCTGGGTCTCATTTATAATTACCAGTATTTCCGGGTGCTTTCTTTAGTTTGAGCAACTTTGAAAATGTTTGTCTTATTATAATAGCCTATATGAAATAAAGTTAACTGATGGCTCGGAAACGTAATGATAACATCTCGGACTTCCACACATGTCACCGTGGGTTCAAACTCACTTCGGTCCATCTTTGTTTTAATTCAAGTAATGTAATTGTATCAAAATTGTCTTCATTCTCTCATTATTTTATGTGCTCATTTGATGATTGTTGATGTTTTTTAATTTATCATTTCTGTTTTTCGTCTACTAATGTCATGTGCTTAGATTGTTCGTTGAATTAGCTAATATTTCCCCTGTCCTGGAAATTCCTTGAAATACTTGGAAACGCTGATTACCAGTAATTGCTTTAAGAATTGAGATATAAATGTATTTTAAAGATATCGTCGACATTTTCTACTAAGAAAAATGTAGAATACTAAGTTTTAATTTCAAATTGTATTACCCTTAGTCACGATAGGTATATCGTATGAAAGCGTCCTGGTGCCAGCAGAGAGATTTAAATTTGTCTTATGTACGACTTACTATCTCCTACGTAGGAGTTAGTATCTCCTACGTAGGACTTAGTATCTCCTACGTAGTACTTAATATCTCCTACGTAGGACATAGTATCTCCTACGTAGTACTTAATTTCCCCTACGTAGGACATAGTATCTCCTACGCAGGACTTAGTATCTCCTACGTAGGACATAGTATCTCCTACGTAGTACTTAATATCTCCTACGTAGGACATAGTATCTCCTACGTATGACTTAGTATCTCCTACGTAAGAGTTAGTATCTCCTACGTAGGACTTAGTATTTCCTACGTAGTACTTAATATCTCCTACGTAGGACATAGTATCTCCTACGTAGGACTTAGTATCTCCTACGTAGGACATAGTATCTCCTAAGTAGGACTTAGTAACTCATACGTAAGGATTCCTATTTTGCAGCGCGCAACGTTCTGTGGTCCTACTTGCGTTTCCGGTACATGTGGTAATTGAACATTGCTAGTTGACTTTTTAATTGTGTGCTGACAAAAGGCATTTATTGCAATATTTAATTTATTTTCTAAACTATTTATAATCTTGTATTTCATGTGTTGTCTCGAGAAGGGGCTTACATGATAAATAACTTTTCATTGAATTCAGTGAAATAATCTCTTAACCACTGTTTCTAACCAATAACAAAGAATGAATTCATACAGACCTGATTGCATGACACGATTATCAATGTTCTATAAGATTTAATAAGTTTCAACTTGTCAATTATTCTTTTATCTAGTCACTCTGATCAAACAAAATTGTAAAGATTCTTTCGCAAGAAATTAGCTCTTATATTAAAAAATGGCCTCTATTGTGAAGAGCGATAAAGGGGAATAAATCATGTTTACCAAGTTACTCGTGCTTAATTTCTTCTCTCTAGGCATAAACTTAACAAAACAAAGGATAACCAGATTTAATGACTGAAACCTACAATTTCGCCGTGATATTCGGTAATTAAAACATTTTACTGTCACAAAAATGCTTCACTTTTATTATTTAAATAATATTCTATTCTTCCTCTTCTTCACAAAATATACAATATATAGAAGATACACACACCATGTTAAAGAAAGCAAAACCGTCGGACCACAAGCTGATTTGACATTAAGTTTTCGGAACACTACTATTGAGTATATTCTCTGGAACAGATCACAAAATTTAGTAGGAAAAATATATATATAAATGAGCTAAATAAGTATGTAATTAAAAATATACAGTAATTAAGACTCTTAGAGAGAGAGAGAGAGAGAGAGAGAGAGAGAGAGAGAGAGAGAGAGAGAGAGAGGGTGAGAGAGAGAGAGAGAGGGGGGGGGGAATATTTGAATTTCATATGAATAATGAGACATGTGCAAGACTCACATTCCTAGCTGAGAGGCCAATTTTTGTCTGTTCAAGATTGGTATTTAACCACTCGGGCGTTCAATTCATACGCATCTGAACTCTGCCAGGGTTCCCACGGTCAGGGAAAGTCGGTGAATTTTGTAATTAGTCAGGGAAATTTGGACTTTGGGCAAAAGTCAGGGAAAAGACAGGGAAATTTGGAGTTATAGGTCGAAGGTTTAGGAATCAGTTTTAACATTAGCTAAAAGATAACATTAGCTTAAACGATCTAGCAGTGTTTTAAAGCTACTTCTGTAGGCAAAATTATTAAGGCACCTTATTTGAAAGATATAGCTTGTAAACCTTAGCTTAGGGTCAACCCTAAGACTGCACTGCCTGGTGACCACTTTTGTGGCCCGACTAATTAGTGTACTAAAATTGACAGAGGTCAACTTTTCTAAACCTGCTCATTTTAAGACCGATGTCGAATGTTTTATTCATTATTTAATTGCTAAAAGAGTTTTGATGAAATTGAAATAGTAGTTATTTTGTGCACATATTGACGTCAGTTCCACCATGATTTTGTCTATGTGATATCTCGCGGCATACATTTTAAATGTATAAATTATTTCTGACTATTTTTTTTTTCAAGGAAAATTAAGCATTTGTTTTTCATAAGAATAAAGATGTATAGTTCAGTAAAATATAAATTTTAAAACACTCGCCTTTAAATATAAATTACAGACTCCGAATTACTATTCAATCATTTAGTTCATCACTTTTATTTATGCGTCTAAGTAACTTCATACGTGACAATATCCGTTTAAGGCTTCGTAAAAAACTTTAAACCCATTTACTTTTTCAAAACAAACTAATATTTCACGGTATTTCATACCAGATGCAAAGTATGTTTTATAAAGTCATCCATGCCGTGTAGTTTTAAATTACACACGTTTCCTTACTAAATAATAGTACACACGAGTATATTGTTCCACTGCGCATGCTTGAGAGTCTTTTAATCAGTGGCATACGTACGAGTTACTAACTCCTACGTAGGAGATACTAAGTCCTAAGTAGGAGATACTAACACCTAAGTAGGATATACTAACTCCTACGTAGTACTTAATATGTCCTACGTAGGAGATATTATGTCCTACGTAGGAGATACTAAGTCCTACGTAGGAGATACTAACTCCTAAGTAGGACATATTAAGTACTACGTAGGAGATTCTAACTCCTATGTAGTTCTTAATATGTCCTACGTAGGAGATACTATGTCGTATGTAGGAGATACTATGTCCTACGTAGGAGATACTAAGTAGTACGTAGGAGATACTAAGTCTTACGTAGGAGATACTATGTCCTACGTAGGAGATACTAAGTCCTACTTAGGAGATACTAAGTTCTACGTAGGAGATACTAACTCCTACGTAGGAGATAGTAAGTCATACGTAAGACAAATGTAAATATCTCTGCTGGCACCAGGACGCTTCCATAATATCGATCTTCACGCGTGCAGATAAAATTTTGAAAAAAAATGTTTTATCCAGACAAAGTAGTCGGATATTGGCAGATTAATGTTTTTTTCCTTTCCGCCAAGCTATCTGTACATGCAACATGATATCAATGAAGAAATTCCATTTTAATTTCAGTAATTTCACCGCTTTGAGGCATGAACATTAATTTACGAAAATATACGGAATATTCATGAGTGTCAGGCCACAATTAAAAAAGTATGAATACCCGTTGTTCTATTTAAATCTATGGTAAACTTATAAAACGAATCAACACGCTTGCTACATTTTTCTAAAATTTTATTAGAAAAGTTACAAACAAGTTTCGTCGTGAATGGCTCATCAGTGTGTCTAAACATATAACAATAAATGAAAAGAAGGTAAGGTAAGCGTTGCTTCTGTCAATTTTGAACGTTAAACCGGTTTCATTTTATCTTATTTTAAAACATGATTCCTTCACAACATGAATTATTTCCGTGTTGAAATAGTTTCTTATAATGTTGCCTCTCATTACAACAACATTTACACAGATACGTATTATATATATACTGTATTTTTCATTCCTTGATGGAAATCGGTTGTTTCTTTTTTCTGTTTCGTCACCTTGGAATGTTGGTGTCCCAAATTGTGTACCGTAACGTATCATTCAATTGTTTTAGTATTCAGGAAAATATAATATTTTTTCTGATAGAATGAAATTAACAGTAGGGCCACTAAATCGAGATAAACCATTCATCAGTCTGGTCTGAAAATTAACTATTCTTCAGTTACAATTAGAACTGATAACATGATAATGAATTTAAATTTTAGTATTTCAACAGACGGCAATATTTGCTTCGAAGAAGAAGAAGAAGCTACACAAGAAGGTATTCCACAATTTGCGGCGTTTGCTAAATACTGTGTCATCATTTTGGCTGCTATAGAATTACTCATAGAGGTAATTATTTCAATTATATTACTCTTTTCAACGGTTTGATATTATAATGATAAGAATTTCATTCACCATCAACCTTTCTTTAGGGCTATGTTGAAATCATTTTTCGTCCAATCCTTGACACCCAGTAATATATCATGTTGAAACTTACAGTATGTTTTGGGATCATAAAACAAGTGTATATACCAGGGCTCATATTGTTTTGACAAGATTATTTCTCATATACACAAATTGGCTTTCTTTCAATATTTCTGAAAACTATTAATCCGTTTGATTGAAACTTCACACAAATATTTTAGATCATATAATTTAAAAGTTTACACATTGCGGGTTCATAAATCTGCCCTTTAGGACAAAATTATTTCTCTTTTTTACTTTTAAGATGTAGAAAAATTGATGTCTTCTCTTAAACCGATGAAGATATCACATTGTAACTTCTAAACACTTTGTAGGGATCATAAGTCCAGTAAACATAGAAGGTCCAATAAATCTGACTTTTGTTTTGACAATATATTTTCCATTTTTGCACTTTTGTAAATGTTCAAAAACATACAGTTTACTTTGATCTCCTGTAAACCTATGAATGCACTGTGTTTACATTTTTACATAAATCCGGGATAATAATGCTAATTTATGTATCAAACTAGAATATTTCATTCTCCCTTTTGGGCTAGAAATGTACATATCTGTAGACATAACAAAATTATACACGTACGAAGGGAGTAGTATAACTTATCTCTCTGTTTCTTAATTTAACTAGATTGTACAACATTTCAGAGAATCACGTTAACGTGAACTTCGCGGAAAGGAATTGAAACTGACATAGTATAATGACAATAACCAAATATTTTTGCAGTTGCTTTAAGTAATTTTTCGAAAATATACCCCATTTTTTTGTTTTAAAAAACTAATCATAGTAAAGATTTATTCAATGTCTGTATTGTTTATAGCTTATTATCACATAATTGGTCTCTCAGGAGTGAAATAAACTCATTATATAAAATTGATAATACACTGGTGTTATAAAGCATTGACGTTGACGTCAGGTTAAGTAAAGGAGACGTTCGTCGATATTGCTTGGTCTAAGATAAAGAAAGTAGATTTTTTGATGTTTCGGCAGGAAAGCCTAACATGTGATAAAAGAATATTACATTTGTGACTTTCGGCATTGAATATATTAAACTCGTTGAATAAAATTGATAAAATGTTCGGCAGAACCTCGCATTTTATTATCTTATTCAACTCGTTTAATAAAATCAGTATGGAAAGACGCTTATATAATATCTTCTTTTTTTTCAGTAGTAGATTCAAGATTTTGAAAGAAAAAAAACGCTCTGATGTAAAGAATGTATGATTTATATTAAAACCTGTCTCAGTGCCGCCTTTGGGCTTTCATATTGCAGAAATTGAATAGAGGTAAGGTAAATAGCTCAGAAACCAACATATCTTTGCCCTGAATAATGATCAAGTGATATCCTTTCTTGTGTTTATGCTTTTATTTCTTCACATTTAAGGCAATAACTTCGACTTTAATGAAAGGTGTTAAATGGCACTTTACGCAGAGAAAGATACGTTGACATTGCAAGCGGCCGATAACACTGGTGTATAAAAGCCTCCCCTACACCCTTCCTGGTCATTTGATCTACTGATATGAATTTCATGTATTTTAGTTTAATGGTACAAGACCAAAATTATATTTGAAAATCACAATAACAATTAATCAGCCCTGACAGTAAAAGGAAAGAGAAGAGAAGAAGAAACACAAGTCTGTAATAAGTACGAGTATTTATAAAATTTACTCCTTTATTATATTGAATATTTCACAGTTTGTAACATTTTGTTATTTACGACAAAAACTTTAAATCCAGCAAAGGAAATTCAAACTTCAAATTCAAAAATTGAAACAACGGGAGATGATAAGAAACTTAACAAAAATCGAAAGATTCATGATACATTTTTACATTCTTGAATAAATATAATTATCAACCAGATTGAACGGACACAAAGAATATTACTTAAAGTATTACCATTTACAGTTCACAGCATTTTCAAACGAGGCTTTTAATGGTGGTATTGATCACATGTAGTGATAGTGATGGGTCTAGGTTTAAGACACTAAATGAAAATAACTCACAATATACAGCTAGAACTTGTGCCTTAGAACAAAAATTGCATCTGATATTGCATTCTTGACAACCGGAATATCTGATTTTTGTTGAACTAGCTTTAACACGTCATTAAATAAATTCAATCAAAACAGTTAGTTTTACTTAGAAAGGTGAAACAAGTGAAAAATATAACTAATAATATTTATATATCTAGGCAATGTAAACATAGATTCGAACGTATTTCTGAAAATACAGTCTGTTTGAAAATTTTGGGTAGCATTCAAAGAAAATCTTAACATTACCAATAATTTTTCAAACAAACTAATTTAAAGACGGATAATTTTTGAATTGCTGCTGTTAGTATCCAGGTACATGTATGATATGATTGTAGGAAAAAACATCATTAATAAGAAAATTATTTATAGACTTTATGAATTTTATGACATCAAATCCCTCAAAAATGTTCGTTTCCTAAGAATACTCATATCACTTTATGTTTACAAATATACCTACATGACAAACCGACCGATGTTTTCGCAATCGCACTTACATTGTAACTGCAAAAAAGAAACGTCTGTTAATGTAAGACAGTTTTCTTTATTGTTAACAATATGTAACTTATAGTTAAACAAAAGTGAATATCACCTTTTTTACAGAATCCGCCAAAACAACTTAGCTAGTGTTACAGTAGCTGTGGAATTCCCTTATTGAGTCCTTCGTAAATATTTTACTAGTTATTTTCCGCTAAAGGCGTTAGGCTATCGCTTTGGCATTGTCCGTCCGTCCGTTTGACACTGAAAGGCATCTGGACTGGTTTTGATAGTTCCCCATCTATACACACCGTTTATAATGATTAATGAGATATGATTTCATCTTAGTAATTTCAAAATGATGTTCAAGACGGTGTAACAATGTTGCCTGGTCTATTGTATCAAAAGCTGCTGACAAATCAAGTAGCACTAGTACAGAGACTTCACGTTGGTCCAGGGATTCGAGGATATCATTTTGTACTTTCACTAAGGCCGTCTCGGTTGAATGGAATTTCCAGTATGCTGATTGATGCTCTTCATGTAGATTATTTTGTGTCAAATGTTCTTCAATGCGAGAGTTGACCACTTTGACATATTTCATCAAGATTTTGTATCTTCAAGAGAGGTCGTATATCTTCATTATATAATGATAATTTTACTATGGCGTATTGCGACCAAGCTTAGTACAAACGTAAATTTAAGATATAGGTGCCGTATTCGTTCTGGTCAGTGTCTTTGTAACTAAACATAACATATTATTTCTGATGAATGACTTCGTTAAAAACGTATTGCGACCAAGGTTGGAACGTGGGAAGTGTGCATGAAGGCTATGGTTTTAATTGATTTTGCTTGGGTTAAGGTCAAGATTACTCTTTTCTAAATAGAAAATTGTTTTCCCACAATAAATAAAGTTAGAATTAAGGTATGTAGACCAAACTTGGAATATAAGTAGCTTTCACAGCCAAAACAGATTTGGGATGCATTGTGGATACATTGACTAAGGTCATTTTTACAATTTTCATTTTTTTTCCAACAATAATTCAGTTAGAAATGAGGAATTGCGACTAAACTTTTTAAAATAGGTATCTTTCATAGATAACAACATTCAGTTTGATTTCGGTTGCTTTAGTCAAGATCTAGAACAATGTTTCTAGAAAAGTAGCTTCAGCTAGGAATGAGACATAAAACTTCACACTTAAATTGGTATTTAGGTACAGAGATCAAAGTTCAGATTCCTTTTTATCTTGGTTCAGGGTCATAAATACAAATGTGTTTTACTCTGTAATTTCTGTTAGAAATGATGCAGCTTTATTATAAATACGTACGTGCTAAAGTAAATAATGATGCATTGGGATCAAACTGACATCGTATTTAAAATATGAGTATTTTTGTATGCAGAGATTGCTTTTTCAAGACTGAAACCTTTATCCCATTTGGCAAGGGATTACAATTCATTTTATTTGCTTGCTTGAATTTGATTTGTTGTTATCCTCGTTGAAAGCGTAGTCTCAGGTGTATTCTCTATCAGCAATCTAGCGAGAAAGGAGGAGAAAGATCCATTAGGCTAAGCTACGTTCCAAGACAGCAGTCACCTCAAACCACCACCACTAAGCAGTGTACACAAAATACAAACACAAGGTAAAACATAAAGACAAGAAGGATGAAACGAACAAAATTAGAAACCCAATGGAGTGTAATTTGAACATACTGATATAAGATTGTTAATATGTAACTATGTGAAATCATTTAATTCCGTTGACATGAATATTCGTAGTATTTGCCAAAACGATAAGTTCTTGCAGAAATTAATCCTTGGATTTCAATTTTACAAGACAAAAAGAATCGGAATGTTATTTGTTCGTTGAGACTTGGTTTAATTCAACCACGAAATCTATGATACTCAGCCACCACTTATTTTCAAACTTCCCATTTTGACTACGTTTGTCACGGGATTTTCCCAATCGTCGCGACACCAAATATTTCTTTGAAATCCTTTAAACGAAAATAGTCTCCTATATTTACATACGCAATTTAAATTTTAGAATTGAACGATTTATGTATAGCTGGCTCTTACAGTTTAACAAAGAAAATCATGAAACATGGTTTACGAAGATTGGGAACTAAAAAGTAGTTGTTTTAAACGAGGGAAGGTCAAAAAGTTCCAGGAAAAATACTCCTCAAGGCATATTTTTCACGAGTATGTGACGATTTTTGGTCATGTTATAAAATATCTTCTTGTAGAAAAAATATAATATCATTGGAGTTTTCTTATCCATTACTGAGAAACAGTATCTACGGTTACAAAATTGTTGAACTACCCAAAATCGCAACGTAACATTGAAGTGATAAAACCTGATATAAGAATGTCTTCTCCAATATGACAGTTATTGCTGTTATAGCTACCTATTATATTTAAAAGCGTTTTACAGTGAAACACCTCTAAACTGGAACCTTTGAATACCGGGAACCCTGCAAACAGAAATAATAATTTAATATTTATAAACACAACGTTATCCATAAAAACCGAAAACGATAATATTGAAGGCTTTATTACCACATTTGTCGGCGACATAAATACCGCAACACAGACAAAAGATATCTTATCCAATTGTGCAATTAAAATTAGCAAAACTCAATATGAAAGTAGGAACAAAATTATTTTTTTTTATAAATTACTCCACGTAACTCATTTCATAAAAATTCTTCCTCGAATATAAATAACGTTTAAGCTCTTTTGGGGAACAAATAGATCAAGAAAAGCATGGGTGAGTAATGTCATTTTATCGAAGACATCCTTTTCCTTTTTTCCAGTGCTAAGAAATAATTTATACACAGATCCATTGTAAATGATGATTATCTTTTAAAAAGACATGAATTATGTTGTTTAACATGCGACGTATTGTTGCTAAAGTTGGTTTTTCATATATTTTTATAATAAATATTTTAGGGAGACCACAGGACTGATGCATTTAAACATGAACGGATGAGTTGCAATTATTATGATTAGAACTTTAGTAGAACCACGTATGTTTCATAGATTATTTTGATTTGACGGCTTCCTCGCGTGAAACAAGCTCACCTTCCTTGTAAGTGATCAAATAGCAAGCGAGTCGAAGCCACCGCTGTAACTGCTGTGCGATTTGTGTGTCTAATGATCAAATACATATCAATTTTCAGATATTACAAATGATCCTGATGTGTTTGTCAAACGTAACGTCATACTTGAAGGAAATGGAAAATTATTCGGAATGGATAGCCTGCATTTTTTCAATACTTTTTGTGGTCAATACTAGTGGTTGCACCGATACAGGATATAGGCCTGTATGTTGAATTCATTCAGAAGCTTTTTTGCATAGAACATTTTTATAACAATATTGAATATATTCAAATTTCAACATTGTATCTATTATTCAGAGTTTTGTGCATTAACAACATAAACAGTTGTTCAGTATTGTTTACATATACAGTGGCCTTTTTTCTCATCGTTTTTCAGTGCCCTTCTCCCATTAGAATTGCAGCGTCCGTTCCGTTCTTCCATCCGCATATCGCGTCCTGTCTTTAGCTTTGTCATCCGTGGATGGATTAAAAAATAGCACCAAATATCAGCATGATATGATGATGTGTCCAAAGGAAGAACCATAACTCTAACCCATTTCTTTTCGTGCTTTCCCTTTATTGAATTGTCTTGTCTAGGACAGTCGGAAACAGCTGTAGGTGAATTATACATATTTCACATTATGAAAAAGGCAGTTAGATGAAGTGCAGTGTACAGGGACCATAACTCTATCATACTTATTTTAACTTAATTTTCTTTATTGATTTTTTTATAAAGGCCAAAACTCAAAATTATTAAATATGAATTTAAAAACAAAACGAACTTTATGCCTGACCTGAACATTAAAACATATCTTTTACATTTAAGTTCATGTACAAAAACCATAACTCTACCCTACATTTTAGTTATCTCTTTTTTGTCCAGAGCATAACTCTTTAACTAGTGAAGAGCATTTATTGAAATAACATCCATCGATAGGTGGCCAGGTGGTCTAGTGGTCACACGCTTATGTGTCATTCCATATGTCATTCCAAAGGGTTCGAATCCCTAACATGGCACTGGAAATGTCTGATTATTGATTTTTATTTATACCTATGCAATAGCTGTAAACTCATACGGTGCTGGTGTCCGCTACAAAAGTTACTACATTCAATGGCATTTACGCTACTTGGACTGAAATGCATACTTATTCTTATCACAAACAAAAACGAAAACTTATTTACAATTTGTCAGCCGCATACACTAGGTTTAAAAGGGATGTCTGACTAAGTTCTATTACGTCACAGACAGAATAAGGTAAACTTTTCTCCTCTATTTAAGTATATCAACTAATCTGCAATAATTTAGCATATATTTGTATCGTTTATATATATATATATATATATATATATATATATATATATATATATATATATATATATATATGCTTGTTTAACATATTTCAGCAATGGCAATGGACCTGCGGAACAATATCAGTTTTCTTGGCATGGATAAATCTAGTATTACTTATCCAGAAATTCGATTTTATGGGAATTTATGTTTTAATGCTCTGTGAAATCAGCAAAGTCTTCATGAAGTTCTTCCTCGTCTTTTCCCTCCTAATTGTCGCATTTGCCGTTGCTTTTCACTGTCTGCTGCAAAATCAGGTAAGATATTTTGTTGTGGTATCGAATCGTATCATGGTACTCTGAACACTTTCTAAAAATGATATATATGCCTCAGTGCAACAAACAGGTCAGCTAATATACATAATCATCATCTGCGGGATAATTATAATGCATTGCATATTTCTTTACGGTCAATTGTTGGTTTCCCGTAGTCTGAAGTAAACTGCCAATAGTGTGTGAATTTTTGTCCTTTTTTATCAAAGCTAACTGAAACCATTCCCGATCAGAAAATATCGCTATAGTAATAAATATATAGGGGATATTTGTTTGTTTCAGTGTAAGATTGAAATATATTCCACCGAGTGAACACTATAATGCAATATTTTCACGAGTGGCACAGCCACGAGTGAAAATATTAATTATGGTGTCCACGAGTAAAATATATTTCGATCTTAAACAAACAAATTTTCTATTAATTTATGCATTTTTAATGTTTTTAACCAAATTATATTCAGTTTGTCCGCGCAACGTCACGTGCATCGCATCATAACATCATAATGTCGTGACGTCAAGATGCTTTGTAGAAAAAATTATAAATAGTTCTATTACGTTTCCTGATTTCTTTTATACTGCATTATAATAAAATATAAATATTTATGATCCTTTTATTATTTCTATACATCTTTACCTTTACTGAAGATTTTTTTGCAAGGAAATTCCTATCATTTATAATTAAATTTCATTTCGCATTCAAATGTAGTTCGGTACCAGTGAAAAATAATAATGAGATTTTCACTCTTTGAAACAGTGAAAATATAAATTTTATTTCACTGATAGATTTCAGTATATCACAGAAGAGCATAAAATAAAAACATATATATTTATTCATTATGAACAGAATAAGAATCTTTCTGATAGTACATATGGTATATAGGTCTCTAAGCTGTTTTCATGAAATTAGCTTCAAGTTATCCGAATATATACATTAATATATATTAAGTGCTTTTCAGTGGAATGCTGAAATTACTATTGAAATAGCATTTTGTTTTAAACACAGTGGCCCAGTTGTTAAAAACTTTCGTTAAATTTAACGAATCGTTAAGTTAATGTTCGTTAAATTTTGATTATTACGTTAGCTTACGAAATTTTAAATTTTCAGTTGTTGAAAGTGCTGTTAAAATTTTGGTTAGCTAACGAAGTGTAAAATCATTTAACGAATCGTTAAAAATTTTAACGAATCATTAAATATTTAACAAGGACAACATATCCAATAATACATCACTCTTTACACTTCCTCTTATAACATTGAAAAATGCTTCAATACCAAAAATTGTGTTACCTGTAGTGATAGTAGGTTTATAGGCCACTTCCAACAGCCTTGCTGTTGTGTTAACCCTTTAGCGACATGGTTGGGTGTCCGCCTACAGATGTCGAGGTCCGGAGTTCGAGCCCCAGTAGGAACCTTGGTATTTTCTCGCCCAGGGTTTACTTTAATGGTGTCAGAAGTGTTTGACGGACTCGAGCGGTTGGCATGGAGTGTCATTCTGGAGAGCTGGTAAGCTCTGAAAAGTAAAGAGGGAAAAGTGTAGTGATAGTAGGTTTATAAGCCACTTCCAACAGCCTTGCTTTTAGGTTAACCCTTTAGCGACGTGGTTGAGTGTCCACCTCCAGATCTCGAGGTCCGGGGTTCGAGCCCCAGTAGGGACTTTGGTATTTTATCTCCCAGAGTTTACTTTATACCTTTTTTGTAGTCCTTCATGTTGTCCATAATTCCTGTTTTTCTTGCATATAATTTGTAAGCAGTCACTCTTTCTTTTAACTAGTAATGTCACTGACACTTGCTTTTGTAGACTTTACTGACGACAGCACATTTAGTTGATTGTTGTTCTAGTTCAAAAAACAAAACAAGAAGTCAACACCATGTAAAGTTTCAGTAATCTTTCATATTTTGTCACACGTTTTCGCTACCTTCTCTTTTGTTATTCTCCAAAGTTTTTCCACTTCATATCCCGATATTTCCTAGTTATTTGCAATACATCCACATTCAGGTATAATTCTGCAAGTTATATCAAGGTTATCATCCAAGCACTTATGTTATTCTTCCAATTTTATATAAAACTGCATCACATCTACCAAGAAATGTAAAAGGAAATACTGACTGGATTAACTCCCTTTGATTTTGATGTCCTACCTCGGGGTATATCTTTTGTTATTTTCTTTTATTTAGATAGTCAATTTGATTTGTGTCGTGTGGAAACTGTTATCTCTGACCACTTGTACTTCTCAAATATTATTTAGGAATATAGAAACAGTGTGGGTTTGCTGTTCGCTAAGTATTTCTCTAATTGCAATATGTTTTTGAAAGCGAGCAGCATCCGCATAGTCTGGTCTGGATCAATGCTGGATGCAAACGCACTATGACAAAGATGTAAAAATCAATTTTTAGCTGATTTTGCAGTTTGTGTGTTTGACTGAAAATATTTTTCTTGCATCAAACATGACCCCTACTTTCCTTTTGATTTTTATTTAGCACTGTCAATATTCTTCAAGAAAATGTAGTTTATATACATCTAAAATGGGTCCTGATGTGTGCTGCGGACATTGGAAATAGGTCAATTTTATAAAGAATAAAGAACAAAAACTATTTAGTGAGTTATAACCTCTAACACTCTTCATAACACTTACCACTAAGTAGGTACATATACTAAACATTTATTTTGAAAGTGACTACAGTTGAACCGTCCTAAATGGCAACCTTTTAAGCAGCTACTTTTCTTAAGCAGCCAGTCAGCTAACTTCCCAAACTGACTTCACTTTCTTATTTCAGCTTGTCTGAAGCAGTCACCTGCTTTAAACAACCACTTAATACTTCAAAATAGGCATCAAAATAAAGAATATTAAATAAACAGTCACAGGAGATATGCTGCCTTAGCGGCTCAATGGTTATGTAAATTGTTCCGTTCGGGTAAGCGCCTGCTCCCTGTCAGAATAATTTGTATATTTAATATATTGATAACGTAACACATAAGCATAGATAGTGCTTGACTCCCTTTTCAGGTTGTCATTGCTATAATTATGGTTGAATTGCTGTTAATGATAGACTTTTGGTCATTTGTGGCTGATTTGGGTTCATTATGTGGATGGCTGGTCCCAGCTTCGCACATTATGTTATATGCAAAAGTTAAAGGGAACCAGATATTTGAAAGAGCTAGTCTGTTTCACTGATCTGTCTTATCGAATACAGAGTCAGTTACAAACCGATTAAAAAAGTACAGAAATCTGTACGAATACCATAATCCACCGCGCGCATGCTAATCTAAAAATAGCCAGGCTTTCCCAAAGAGAAATGTGTAGCTCAGGTTAAACCTTGGTATTGAATGCATATAGTACATGCACATTGTCTTATTAATCCTGAAAGGATTGTTCAATCACCGAACATAACTAGTTAAACCTAAAACTATGAAGGTTTAAACAATACACAACTGATAAGCGCTTCCAGTCAGCTATATTGTCCATGTTGTAGAATAGGTACGTATAGAATAGATCTACTGGTAACTTACTATAAATTATTCTCTTTCTACGCAGGTATCTAGTATTGATAATAGAACTGTAATTAGGTATAACTAATTGAAATCTTATGCAAAACTTCATAAATTAATGACTTTCCATATCCAGTGGGTCAAATTACTAATGTATCTCCATCATTTATTTTTTCTAACACATTCAATTTTTTGGGTTTAAGGATACTGAATGGTATGTTGCTTTCTTTATTTTTATTTATTTATTTTTTTTTACAGAAATATCTAATGTTTTTGTAAATTCCATCTAGCAGCCGACAAAAAAGAAAGATCTAAAATAAAAGGGAGCTATGCGTGACATTTACATCGATATATACACTTAGCCAATCAGCGATTGCTATCTTTCACTAATTTTATACCTGGCGCGTCATAGTTCTTGGGTTGTAACAGTCGTTAATATGTAGTATCTAACGTGTGGAAGAGTCTATGAAAGAGCAAGTACTCATTGTAAAACGTTATGTTTAAATTTGGACAAATCAGAAAAAAGTTATAAAAATAGCACCTCTGCTGGGGTATAAATAGGTAGATGGATGACGGAGAAGGCATTCGGTATCTAGCGGTTGAAGAAGACACATCGAGGATTCAACTAATAATTTATCCCAGTACCTTGATAAGGAGACTATTGCAGTTACCCTGTCAGGGCGGATAAATTATTAAAAAGAAGAATTAGGAAGTTCATAGACTAAAGAAGAGTTGCAGAATTTTAACCAGGTTTCGAGCTATAGGGCCAGCGCATAGGAGTTTTACCTTAAGGGTAGTTTAATGCTATAGACGTTAGCAGATATAGGCTGAGCATCGGAAAGCTGAGACAGAGACCCAGAGTTTGGTAATCTACTGAGATAGTAAGAAAGTTCCAGCTTATAGAAGGTTCAGCATTACTGGCGAAGTACAGCCAAGGCATCGGGGATATACCTATTATGGTAGTTGAATGCTACGTATGATAGCAAATAGGCGCTGAGCACCCAGGAGTCAGGGCAGTCATATAGAGTTAAGAGGACAAAGGCCGTATGTTGTTGATTCAAAGACATTGTCTGACGGGAACTTCAACAGAAAGACCAGTCAAGTATAAAGTCTTCAGCCTATAGTCGTTTGAGCTAATTATTTTTAATTGAAGATTGTTAGTTTGAAACATTTCGTGATTTGCTTGATCCCTGGAATTGTCTAGCTCATAATAGAAATTATTTACGAATCATTGGTACGCGAATCATTAGGCAAGGAAGCCAGAGGAAAATTCTATATACGAGGTACTTGGTCCCACCAGCTATACGTTTTACAAAGGACATTATATTTCGTTTGTCAGCTAGTCTAAGACATAGTCATCTTAGCGATAGTACCCATTTCATTGGTCAAGATACTAAAGGCGTAGGCACTTCCCTGGGTCATATAACCAGTATTCTGACACTCCCTGTGAGCGCAAAGACAAAATTGTGCGATGGCGAAGTATGACAGCATGATGGTGAAGCGTAACAGTAAGATTGATTTGTGTGTCAGTACAATGGCGAAGAGCAGTATTACGATGGTGAAGCACGGCAATACAATGGCTATGCGTGACAGTACGATGGTGAATTACGACAGTACGATGGTGAAGCGCAACAGTACAATGGTGATACTACTATGGTGAAGCGCGACAGTGCGATGGCGAAGCATGACACTGATGACGAAGTGTGATAGTACGATTGCAAAGCACAACAATATGACGGGCTTTCACCATCTTACTGTTGCACTTTGCCTTCATACTGTCGTGTTATCACAATTGTACAGTTGCGCTTTGCCATTGTACCGTCACGCTTTGCTATCTTTCCGTCGTACCTTCTCGCTTCATGCTCATTGGGATTAGGCGCTGGCCCTAATGGAACACCATGGTTTTGTGTGTCTCTGTTGTGTTATATACCAAAGATGTTGGAAAAATACTGGTAACTCCTTTGCTTGACACTCAACATTTAACTTGCGGGGTTGGTTCAGATGATTTTTTAAGCTTTTGGTCACACTAGTGTTTTAGTTTATCATAAATAATCATGCTACTTCTTATAATTATAAATTTATTTATTTTGCATAGTATCATAAATGTCACTCATATTGTACTGGTCCAGTTGTTTTAATATACTGTATCCATTTTGGCAATGCAAAGAGTTTTTAATACAAATTTAAATAAATACTATAGGTACATGTTCAAAATATATACTTTACCAAACTTATTTGCACGTTAAATATTTTTATACTTCTAAATATTGGTATTTAGTTGCAATAAGTAACAATTTTATTACCTCCCTTTTATAAATACAACACATGAATCAAGCATGTTTCTTACTTAGATATATGTTTTCATTAGTTTTAACAGTTTATGCAAGAGAAATAAAGGTATATAGCGAAAATGGCCTTCGCTATACAAGAGTTGACACTCCTATTGGAGGCAGAAAAGGTTCTTAACCCAAACAGGCAGATATAAATATAATACAGGTCACTTACTACCCAAGATGGCCCTGGATTTCTGTGGATCATATTAAAGTACATGTACAATCAATGGAGTCTGGTCGTGAAGCGATGCTGCTCGTCGGTGATTTGTCCTCCTGGCCATGTGATAGGAATCCTGCTCTCCGATTGGCTGGTTCTCCTGTGACCTCCTACAGTGACCTGACTAACCTTAACTACATTCCCATTACACAGCCCCGTTCTCTAAAGTGGGTCACCAGGGTCCGTGTGAATCACACAGTAAAAAGATTACCTGGGAGGCCACAGATGTATTCCTAGCAGAGACAGGCATGACAAGGATACCTTGCTTAATAATAAACATGGAGGTTTCACCAATAACGATTTTACATCTGATGCAAAACAGACCAGACAACAAGGGCTTCTGGAATCATTGAGGAGATTCCCCCGTAGGAGATTTATTACCATTTAGAAGCGGTTATTCCGAACATCTCTTTTAATAACAGGAATTAAGGTCATGGGATCCCCATTCTGACCTAAGTTCATATTTTTCTGGGTAACCCAGATAAACATATCAAATTATTAAGGTCCTCGGATACCAAGGGGAACAACCATTATACTGATACTAATGCATACCAGGAATTACACATACTTACATCAGTTTATAACTTTAAGCTTGCGCGGAGAGGCATAATAAATCATTAAAGTTCTGGGATACCCAGCGAAACAACTGTCATATCAAGGTGTACCATGGGATACCCATGCCTCATTTCTTAAACCAGGTCATAACACAAAATGTACCTACCAAACATTCAGATCTGAGATCCCCATTGAAATACCTCATTAAATATCATGGGACACCCATTATAACATTAAGAAGCAAAGCTGTCTAAAGTTTGGACCATTCTGCATTAAGGTTTAAAGGGACCCAATAGAGTTTATAGTCTATGGAAATAGCTCAGCACTTGACAGTATCAGGACAAGTTATTCCAAGGATAAACCTGGGATGCACAGGAGGCTTGGGGTGCAATGAGCAGATGGACAGTTCCTACATCTAGAACAGGGATAAACCTGGGATACCATGAGGCTTGGGAGACCCCAAGAAGATAGACGCAGTTTCTGCGTCTATTGAAGGACGAGGCATTGCCTCTACTGACCCGTATAGGACAAAGGATCTGAAGTAGATGATCCGTGACCCGGAGTCCCTTCACCCAGGCCAGTAGCCCATGGATCTCTTTTGCTTGAACCAGACCGGTTTCGTGACAGACTCCGGAATCCCCATCCCTGCTGGAAGAGATTTGTGCTACAGTCCAAAGGATGCTGTGGTTAAATTAAGGCTCCACAGACTTTGGTCTCACACTAGGAATGTTAGAAGGTGACACCAAACAACAATCAGACCCACAAGACTCTGGCACACCATGCCCCTACTGTTTTGTCCATCTGAACAGGAGTCCTGAACACATCCCAGAGACCCTACACCAAAAACCTCTCTTTCAGTATTTCCACAATGATGTAAAACTGTTGCGGCAGAGGCCTTGAGGCCTTACTGTACCTGTCAGAATTTAACATTATTCCCCCGGATTGTGAACGGAAAGGGTAGTCAAAACATTTTATCTCTGAATGAAGGGGTGTGTAAAACGGAGGTGTGGGACACAAGAGCAGGAATCGCTAAACCAATAATTGTTCTATAGTTGCTGCCCTGGAGAATGACTTAATGTACAGGCACTCTGGTTGATTACAGGAAAAGGGAACCTCGAGGAATGGGGTGGTACAGAGTAAAATGACAAGGTTGCTGGTGGCGGCAACCCCCGAGCAAGTGAACCCTCATGGGCAAAGTCAGATAGGGATAAACTAACTTTTGGTTCCCCAACGTGATAAGGCGGCAATTCCCCAGAATGATTGAAGGGCAATACCCTACCGAATTATTGATATTGAACACAGCTGCTAGTATCAGGTCCGCAAATCTTTGGAAAACAATGGCCTCTGAGCTTTCCACCGGTGCCTTGACCTTTAGTAACAATCTCTTATATTCCCGATTCATCTATTACCTTAGGTTCCCCAGATGCCACTTTAAGTCCAGATGACTTTGTATTGAAAAAATCTGAAGTCACAGATTTGCCATCAAAAGAGTTGCTCTTGTATAAACCAGTCTCCGAGTTGGGCACATTTGATGTACCATCCTGCCTATTGCCTTTAGCTACCAGAGATACATCAATTTCACTTATAGGATATCTTATTGTGAGGCAGTTCCTATAATTATCTTCTTGAATTACCATTAAAATATACAGGCCAGTATTAAAAAGAGTCGCAGTATTGTGCTCAAGAACATTATCGGATAACTGCTCTCTAAAAGCCGTATCTTTGTTATTGTCAAAATCTGCAGGGCACTCAGACACTGGAGCTAAATGAGTACCCATAGTGTTTAATTTGCACAGGGTGGTTGCAACCGGGGAATTTACAATGTTCATGTTTTTGTGCAAAGCTAACTGGACGTTAGGATCAGGGGAGAATACGGTTTCCGTATTGTTTAAATTGAACAAAGCCCTTAGGGGATAAGTAGATAATGTATCAGTACTAATGAGTTAATCACATGGGGTGCTAGAGCTGGGGATGAATGTAGCATCCATGTTGTCTATAGCACACATGGAACTAGGAGAAGTGTTACATAAATATCTGCCTTATTGTACAGAACACGTGGAGCGCTAGAAACAGGAGTGACTATGGTAACCATACTTTCTGGGGCATCCAAAGATATGGTAAGTACGGTATCTGCTTTATGTTATAGAGCATATAGGGCGCTAGTGTTAGTGGCCGATACGGTACCGGTGTCATTAATAGTGCACATGGCGTTGGAAGGAAAGTTAGGTACAGTATCCGTAACACTGTCCAATTCATATGGGGTGCTAGACTGGTGGTTTACTACGGTATCCGCATTGACTATATTGCATGTTGCATTGGACAGAATGGTAGATACAGTATTTGTATTACTGTCCATATAGCATTGGATGCTGGCATTAAGGGTTAATACGGTAGCCGTATTTTCTTAATTACACGGGGCGCTCAGAGAAAGGTTAAGTACGGTATTTGCACCAACACACATAGTGCTAAGATTACGACTGGGTACAGTCTCTGATTGTGTATGGTCTCCTTCACTAATTAACTTGTTGGGAATCAGTATTGTGTTATTCCCACTAGGCCTACTAGCATAATTCAATTTAGTGGTGTCAGCATTATAACTCTCATCCTTATCTGATGCAGAGTTATCAAGCTGGTTACCGGTCAGTGTACTGCTCCTTTGTGGAGACTCATCACTGATTCCTCAAGACTGGAATCTGGACTCAATAAAGAACTAACGGCCCCAGAGCTATTTGCCTGCTGGCCCAAGGTTTCAGACATGCTCCCAGCACGAGAGCACTACTATCATTTTCCCCCACACTCTTCCCACTTCTAAAAGAGCTCGATAATTTGTATTCAGTAACTTAGGACAAATCCTGCTCTGCAAAGTCCAGAAAGTTAAAGAACGGTTTAAGGTGTTCATCTGATTTTATTGGAACCAGGAGGACACATGGTACACTACCCTGATCCTTAACTAGAGTATCACAGGACATATCCAACCATTCCGTTGAGGTACTTACCTTACACATTTCAGATGAAATCTCGGATTTTGTGATGAATCTTCCTCCCTTACCTCACTCTCCCTTAGGAGCTTAATTTCTGACTTGAGGGTTCCTATGATTTGTTCAAGGTCTTCATCTGATTTTATTGGAACCTTGGAGACACATGGCACACTACCCTGATCCTTAACTAGAGTATCACTGGACAAATCCCCCCATTCTGTTGACGTACTTACCTCACACATTTCAGGGGAAATCTCGGATTTGGAGAAGTGTGAGGAGGCTTCCTCCCTTAGCACACTCTCCCTTAAGAGATTAATTTCTGACTTAAGGGCTCCTATGATTTACATTTCTTTAAACTAGACTCAACAATTTCATCGGAGTTGTTCTTTCCACCACGATGATTCGTCTTTCAGGGACTTATTGTTATGTTTTAGAATTCGTCTGCAAGTCAGCAGATACTCCTCGCAAACACGATATGTGTCACATTTCTCTGTCAAGGTATCTACTTTCTTTTGGAGGCAATCCCTCTGGTATTTTAGTTCTTGATTTTCATCCTCCACAACTTGTATTCTCTGAGATAAAATTTCATTACGTATTGGCAATTTGTAGGAACAGTTAGCTCATGGGGAGTGACAGGAGAAGGCATGGGATTCCCAACATGTGTTTCTGATAGATGAGGGAGGTTATTAGCATGACCTTGGCTCGAAACCTTTACCGGAGATACAGCCGGCACTGGTATCACAGGCGGCATAACATGAGCCTATCTGTTGGGTGTATGTGTGTGTATGGCTACTGTTTTTGGTGAAGACCACCCATGCCCCTTTTCTGCAGTCACACCTAGTGTGTGAGGGGATACCACCTCTGGGGGAAAATATTCTAATTGCCTACTGGCTGTAATGCCTGGTATGAGCGGGGGTAACGCTCCTGGGGACCAATATCCAAACCCCCAATTGGCCCACATGTCCGGTGTGTGAGGGGCTACCCCTCCCAGTGAAGGCCACCCATATCCCCACATAGGCTGGTAAAATCCCAATCGAGGCACAGCCCCACACGAGTTACCTGTTGATTTTGTATTGCTGCAAGGGGTACTTACTTTCTCAGCCATAACCTTAGATGTAGAAAGTATAAAGCTGATATGTCTGTTGTAAATTGAAATACTCTACATTTTGCTATTTGTTTTCTTGAATGGTGAAAACCTCAATAACGGACAATATCCCTACACCCTCTCTCATTTTATTCTTTTTGGCCTTTGATGTAAAAGCAGTAAGATAATACATGTACAAGGAAGGATACCTTCCACAAATGAACCAAAAGGAACAGTACACGTGCTGTCTTTCTATCATTGAATTGAATAGAATGAAATGAAATGACTTTTTGAATAATTTTGAAAAATTCCAATTCACCGGTTGTTGTTGTTACCGGAAATTCCGGCGTACCGTGAAAGTACTTTTGGTTTGGCCCGTTTTCCGTGCGCGAGGCCTAAATATTTGAAAAATATGACAAAAAAATTCTTCTGTCGAGGAAAATTTAATCAACTGAAAGAATGTTCGAACCAACCCAGGAATCCTGTTCAGAAAAAAACCTGGTCGAAGGGACAGTTCGAAGGCTTTCGCCTTCTACTACATAATGGACAGGGGACCTACTAGGAAATTACTGACACCAATATAGCGAAAATGGCCTTCGCTATTCAGGAGCTGACACTCCTGTTAGAGATAGAAAAGGTTCCTAACCCTAACAGGCAGATATGAATATAATACAGGTCACTTACTACCCAAGATAGCCCTGAATTTCGGTGGATCATATAAAAGTACATGTACAATCAATGGAGTCTGGTCGTGAAGCGTTGCTGCTCGTCGGTCCTGCTGGCCATGTGATTGGAATCCTCCTCTCCGACTGGCTGGTTCTCCTGTGAACTCTTACAGTGACCTCACTAATCTTAACTAAGTTCCCACTACAGGTACATAGTACACACCTGGGTTAGTTTATACAGAATAAAGAACATCTTAGATGGTGGGAAATTGCACAGGATTAAGTTTTTTTCGTTACTCTTGTCAGGGCCTCATTCACTTATTTTATTTTAATATGTTGTAAGCAGAAAAAATCGAAATAATTTAGTAAATAAAGAAACGTTTGCACTTGACTTTTAGTAGAGATTTCTATAAAAAAAAAATAGGACAGTTGATTGTTAGGCACTGTGCATTGACCTACCGATTTTCCTTTGTCATATTCTCATTGTTGTAAGCAACTTCAAAATTTGTTGTTATTTTTGGAGGTTGTGTTTACGATTGCAAATAAATGCTAAGGAAGTGGAGATCAACATGTATTTCTGAACTAATGAGAAGGGGTATCCCCTGCTTTTCTCTTATTCTACATTACTGGTTTTTCTAATAAACTATTTGGCATTTCAGCCATATTAAGCGAGGTCAGGAAATATAATGATGAAATATTTGTTTATTGAGTATTGTTTTATAAATGCTATACCCGTACTGTAGTAAAAAATCTCTTATCTTATATCAGTTGTATTTTACACAGGCCTACTATACTGTACTGGCTATACATATCATGCTTGAAGAGTTCTTCAAAACTAAATGAAATGACATGAAATCATCGGAACTGTTGATAAAATCTTTCAAAACAAGTTTCAAGCCTGTGTTTCAAAGAGATGTTGTGAAATACACAAGTTTTGAAAATAATTAAGAAATATCTTGACATGGTAGCCATTTTGAATTTCTTCGTTAAGTCTTAACGAACATTTTAAAGTACCTCCAGAGGTGAATTAAAATTTGCGTTAGATTTATCGTTAAACTGCTTACTTTAACAGAAATATTGTACTAACATTTCACCAACGACAATTTTTTTAAATGGAAAAATTTAACGAAGCTGCGCTGATTTAACAATTTTTTTATTGTTAAATGTTCTGAACAACCGAACAATTTAAGAGGAAAATGTAACAAAATAATTAACGAGCCTTCAGCTATTTAACGAAAATATCATCGTTAAATACTTAACGAATGTTTTGAACAACTGGGCCATTGTTTTAAACAGTGAAAATATCTTTTATATTTTTCATTAGTATGGAACTTCACTTGAATGCAAAAACACATGAGTTTTATAAAGAATAGGAAATTCCTTGCAAAATACACTTCAGAAAAGATAAAAATACTTAAAGAATCATAAAGATATATTTATGCTCTTAAAGATTTTCTAAATAAATCCGAAAATGTCATAGAATTCTTTGGCATTTTCCCTACATAGATAGCTTGACGTCATTGTGCTACGAGGCCATATGCGATGCACTTGTCTTAAAAACCGTTACGATGCATCGATACGAAAATGTGTTTGTCGCGGTGTAAGGTGGATATATATTTTACTCGTAACCATCATAATTTACATTTTTACTCTTAGGCCGGACTTTGGAAAATATTAAGAATGGTGTTCACTCAGTGAAATGTATTTCGACCTGACACTTAATCAAACAAAAATCCTCTATTATAACATGCACGTGCTTCGAATGCTCACGTATCTCAATGAATACTTTAGTAATGCTTTTCTTAAACTCTCATCTAAAGACCCAAACATGTTCTTGGAAAAATTTAAAAATTGAATTATCAAATACATATATACCAACCAAAATGACTAAACCCAGAAGTGACCTTCCCTGGGTAAGAAAAAAGATCATTTAAATGATACATAAAAGAGATTAATTACACACTAAATGTAAAAACGCTAAAGGAAAAGAACATTGCAGCAAAATAAGACAGCGACTTACTATTCTTAATGCCGCCATCCGAAGAGATATACGCAAATCATATTGGGAATATTTAGAATCGGTACTCTTTTCTAATGACTCAGAATCTGGTAAAAATAATTCTATTCATATGTAAAACATAAAATTACACAGGCAATCATGGTGTAGCACCCTTAAACTCTGAAGGTCCTTGTTCGTCCATTGTAGATGCGAAGATGACCATGACTTCTTCTAGGTTGTTGACTAGATTCTGTGTGTCCGGCGATGACTGATTAGGCCAATCCGGGCACGAAAGAACCTCCCGAACGTCTCACATCTGTGGCCTGTACGTTCGGTTACAGCTATGGATGAGCTCACTGCCATCTCTTTGCGAATAGCATGCTTCCTCCTACACTCATCCATGGGTAACATTTCTGAGAGTGAGGCCCCTTTAGTAATGTGTATTCGTCAAGCTGAACGATCTTGCGCAAGACTCTCTCAGGAGTCTGTACACATGCCAAGTGCCTTCAGTGAGGCCTTCAAGGCATCTTTGAATCGCTTTCGTTGGCCCCCTGTCGATCTTGCTCCGTTAAGCCGGGCTCCATATAGAAACTGTTTCGGGTTCCTATCATCTGGCATTTGACAGATGTGGCCTGTCCATCTAACTTGCGAGCGTTGTTGCATGACGTAAATAGACGTGAGTTTGGCCCGAGCAAGGACATCGATGTCTGGTATTTTGTCTTGCCACTTAATCTTGAGCAGCTGGCGTAGACAGGTCATATGGAAGTGATTGAGCTTCTTGGCATGTCTGGCGTAGACAGTCCATGTTTCGCAAGCATACAGGAGTATTGTTAGTACGACTGTCCTGTAGACACTTATCTTTGTATGAAGTCGGATGCCTCTGTGTTCCCAGACTGTAGCGCGGAGTATGCCAAATGCTGCACTAGCCTTTGCAATTCTGCAATTTACTGTTCTGGAGAGAGTACTTCCCAGATATATGAACTTGTCTACAACATTTAGCTTGGCATCATGAACTTTCAATGTTGGTTCACTATAAGGCTTTCCAGTTGCTGCTTGGTGAAGTACTTCTGTCTTTTTGATGCTGACTGTCAGCCCGAAGTTGTCGCAAGCAGCAGAGAATTGATTGAGGTTTTGCTGCATTTTCAGTTCAGCGCTTGCATTCAGCGCGCAGTCATCAGCAAAAAGCAGATCCCGGATCACAGTTGTCTTGACTTTTGTTACAGCTTTCAAGCGTCGTAGGTTGAATAGCTTTCCGTCAGTCCGGTACCTGATGCCTACTACTGGGTCATCGTTGATGAATGCATCTTTAAGCATGGCAGAGAATATCATGCTGAATAATGTAGGGGCTAAGACACAGCCCTGTTTGACGCCGTTGCTGACTGGGAAATTAGGCGATGTCTCTCCGTCGTCAAGTACTCGGGCCATCATGCCATCATGAAACTGGCGCACAATGGTTATGAAGCGATTTTGGCACCCAAACTTCGACATGATCTTCCAAAGTCCCTCACGGCTTACAGTGTTGAAAGCTTTTCTCAGGTCTACAAAAGTTGTGTACAAGTCTTGGTATTGTTCCTGGCATTTCTCTTGCAAATGACGTGCAGCGAATACCATGTCGACTGTTCCACGGTTGGCGCGAAAACCACACTGGCTGTCTGGCAATAAGCCGTCTTCAAGATGGACAGTGAGACGGTTGAGCAGAACTCTGGTTAGAATCTTCTCTGCGATGCTGAGCAGTGATATTACCCTGTGGTTATCACAGTTCTGCATGTTCCCTTTCTTCTTATAAATGTGCACTATGGATGCATCTTTGAACTCTTGTGGTAGTTTGCCGCCTTGGTTCCAGCATGACGTGTACAGCTCAAGTAGTTTCTCTGTCAGTGCAGGTCCTCCAGCTTTATATATCTCAGTTGGTATGGCATCTGAGCCGGGAGCTTTCCCACAAGAGAGCTGCTCGATAGCTTTTTGAACTTCGTGTATTGTTGGTTTGCAGTCAATGGCGCTGTTTGTTTCGACCTGTGTTAGGCGAGATATGGCCTAGTCATTAATCGAGGAGGGTCTGTTGAGAAATGAGTTGAAGTGCTCAGCCCATCTGTCTAAAATCGGTCGGTTATAAGTGTTGAACCATCAGCATTTGTAAGTGGAGAATTGTCTGAGGTTCGGGCCCGTAGACAGCTTTTAGTGCCTCGTAAAAGCGTTTGGAGGAATGCGTGTCTGCATATTTCTGAATCTCCAAGGATTTGTTACTGAGCCACTCACCTTGCATATGCCGTAGTCTGGCTTGGACCTTCTGGCGTATATTTGCAAAGGCGTCTTTCTTGGAAACTGAGCTTAGGTCTTGTTGATGGTCAAGATGCAGCTGATGCTTTTCCTTCAGAAGTGTTTAGATTTCCTTATCGTTTTCATCAATCCAATTTTGGTGTTTTTTTACTGTCGGACCTAGGACTCCCAAAGAAGGTATATGGTGTGACGGATCAAAGCCCAGTCATCTTTTACATCTGTGTGGCTAAATTTTAGTTCAGAGAGTTTACTGCCGCGTTTATTGGCTAATTGGGTAACGTTATCCTCCTTCTTTAATTGCGAGACGTTCATACGCTTGAGAGTTTTTCCCCCTTGGGGTCGGCGCTCTGCTGCAAGGTGCAAGTTCAGCTTTGAGACAACAAGTCTGTGGTCGGTCCAGCACTCTGCACCACTTATAGCCCTGGTAATGTTTACATCTTTTCTGTCCGCTTTCTTGGTAATGTCATAGTCGATAAGATGCCAATGTTTGGATCTTGGATGCATCAAGGTAGCCTTGTTGTGATTGACTTGTCGGAACAGTGTGTTGGTAATGATCAGGTCATGTAAAATGCAAGTTTGCAAGAGAAGTAGCCCATTGCTGTTGCTTTTGCCTATACAATTTCTACCAATAGCTCCTTCCCATGTTTGGTATTCATTTCCAACTCTAGCGTTGAAATCGTCCAGTAAGAAAAGCTTGTCTCCCTTGGGTACTATGTTGATCATATCGTTTAACTCTTGATAGAATTTGTCTTTAACTGCTTCTTGGTTGGTCATTGTAGGGGCATAGGGGCTTATGATTGTAGCGTGCTTGTTCTTCCCTGCTGGCAGACCATTGTTATAAGGCGGTCGTTCAGGCCATTTGGTAGGCTGGTTAAATTGTGTACCACTTTGGTCTTGATGGCAAATCAAACATCTGCTTCGCGTCTCACATTTGCACTACGCCTACTCCAAAAGAAGGTATATCAACTCCTATCCTCTGCCAGTTGACCTTCCTCAGCGAAGCGCGTGTCTAAGAGTGCTGCTATGTCAACATTGTAGCGACTCAACTCCATTGCTACCAGTGCTGTTCGTCTTTAAGGCCTATTTACATTGGGGTTGTCTAGGAGGGTTCTTGCGTTCCACGTGGCGAGGGTGAGTGGGGTCACCTTTGTAGTTTTACTGTTTTTTCGACCGCTTAAAGGGGATCCCTGCCAGTCGCGGTTAACTAACCCGGGTGTGGTGAAGCAGGCAATTTTTAGTTCACCTTTTCTAGACCCTTCCTTATTCTACGGAGGTGAGCAGTGCGGTCCTGAATAGGGCTGCTCAGTGCTGCCGGACCCTGAGCTGCCTAATGTGCAGGTTTGCGTCTGTAGCTGCCAGTGTATCCTCACCTGCTACTCGTCGCTCTCCTGTCGCCATAGGACTAGCTGATGTTCAACTACTGCAAGAAGTCATGACTTGCGCGTGACTTAGTTTAAAGTGAGAAGAACTTGCGCAGAATCGTCCGCACTCTCTCATCAAGATATATCTGAGTCCAGTGGCAAGACATAGTCAAGACAGCTTGAGATATCTCCGGATGCAGTAGTTGCCAGAGACTTGACAGTGTTTGACATGTAACCGCCTATCGGGGCTCCACTCCGGATTTTCTGTTGGGGTTTTCTCACTTAGCCTTGTCGATCCAACGACAAACCACAAGGCAGTAGTGTTTCTACTTGCACAGTAGACAGGGGTCAGTTCAAGGGCATCAGGGCATTATCCACACATCGGTGGGCCTGGCATGCCGCATGTATGGGGGCTGATCCACCTCCCTCTATTTAACCTATAGATGGGGGTCAGTTCGTGGGCAGGAGAGCGTATCCACTAACCGGTGGGTCGTGCGAGCCGCACGTGAGGGGGCTGACCACTTCCCTTGCCCGGTTATCCCGTCAGGCATCCGGTCCCTCCCTCCCCGGCAAATTTTGTGAGAAGAAGAAGCACGAACGGAAACATACTGCCGAGGACAGGTTTGTGTAAATGAGAGGCCATATGCAAGATCGTACCACGAGAGTGGATCTGCGGCGATCATTAACACCTGGAAAAGCAGGGGCGAATATGCTTGAGTTTTCCTTACTTGAGCGGGATGTCCGGCCCAGACATCAAGGCCTCCCAAACTTATACCAAACCATATGATAAAGCAAAACTTCTTAACAAACAATTTGAATCTGTTTTCTCAAAACCTAAACCAGTCAGGCTTAAACAACTTTGTGAATTAAACCTCTTTGAAAGTGACACATTTCAACAAGTTAATAAAATGTCCGACATTGATATAACTGTAGAAGGTGTTTTGAAAATACTCAAGGATCTAAATCCAAACAAGGCGTCTGGTCCGGATCAGCTGTCGCCAAGATTACTTAAGGAATTTTCTCTCGAAACAGCTCCTTTTCTCACTAATGTCTTCCAGAACTCACTGCAAACTGATATAGTTCCAGAGGACTGGAAAACTGCTATTGTTGCACCTGTATAAAAAAGGGTCCTAAATATAAAGCCAGCAACTATCGGCCAATTTCTTTGACTTGCAGAGCTTCCAAACTAATGCAGCATATCATGGCCTCAAACATCATGTGCCATCTCGACAACAAAAATCTTCTCACACCTTTCCAACATGGCTTCTGTTCTAAACATAGCTGTGAGACTCAACTATTGTCCTTCAAACAGGAAATTTCTGACAATCTCCAATCTGGAAAACAAACAGATCTCATTGTTATGGATTTCTCGAAAGCTTTCGACAAAGTCGATTATCAACTTCTTCTCTATAAACTTATGAAACTTGGTGTCAACAAAACATCTCTATCCTGGATTCAATCGTTCCTTAGTAATCGTTCTCAGTCTGTAGTAGTTGAAGGCTCTCGCTCTGATTCTTTACCAGTTCTTTCAGGGGTTCCAGTTTCAGTCTTGGGTCCTTGTCTCTTTCTTTGTCACATCAATGGCGTTCCGGGCTCTGTTAAAAGAAGCATACTCTTATTTGCTGATAACACCATCATATACCTCACTATCGACTCATTAGTAGACACCTACAAACTTTAAGATGGTTTGACAAAATTAGAAGAACTGGAACGTAAATGGTCTATGGAATTTAATCCTGATAAATGCGAAATCATAAGAATCTCTAAAAACAGAAAAAAATATCATCTTTCCATATAAATTACATAATCAAGAACGAAAAACCACAGAAAATGCTAAATATCTTGGGATTACTATTAGTGATGACTTTAGTTGGAAAAAACATATTGAAGTTACATCTTTAAAAGCTAGTAACAGCTTCATATTTATAAAAGGAAATGTACAATGTAATAACCGTAATATCAAAGAATCTGCCTACAAAACATACGTTCGCCCACAATTAGAATACTATAACACAATATGGCATCCATGGCAGAAAAACTTAACATATGAGTTAGAAAAGGTACAAAGAGCTGCAGCCAGATATGTTATGAATGACTATTCATACCAAAGCAGCTTAACATCAATGCTTGAAACTCTTAAATGGCAGATATTAGAACAAAGAATAAAACATACATCTTTAATTATGCTGTATAAAATATCACACAACCTCGTCTCTGTAGATCATAACTACCTGACAACCTGTAGAAATTTAAACTTTATCATTCCATCTTCAAGAACACAATATCATATCAACTCCTTTTCCCCCGCACAGTCAGATACTGGAACGCCTTACCTTATAACACCAAGGACAGTGTAAACCTTTGGTGCTTCACATCTGACTTGGACTCGTATATGTAGCTATATATATATTACTGCTCTTACTCTCTTAACAACATGAATATCATGTATCATGTAACGTAGCAACATAGCAACATGCTTTTAACAACTGCCCCGACCTCCCAGTTATGATCAGAAGAAATTGATTGCTGGGAATATCTCCGTAGGTGTAGATGTATCATGGACAATGTCAGCCATGGTACTGACTTGTTTGTTTGTTTTGGTTTTTTAGTATATATTAGCTAAGTCGCTTTTCTCTCTTAGATATATTTTATTTCAAACTGTGATTGTCTGCGAACGAGTAGCTTATCAATGACATTTTGTTATAGGAACCGTTCAGCACCTTTTGGATATCATTGGTGAAGACTACAGAAATGATGATAGGCGAGCTTGACTATTCTACGATATTTCTTGATGGGAAAGTGCATTATAACGCCATCAGTCACGTATTCTTCTACATCTTCATGCTATTTATGAGCATTATTTTACTAAATACGATGGTATGTAACTGAAAAATATTTTCACTTTACATTCTGTTTAATCTTTATACGCTATGATGTCTTCATTTCTTTTTTCCTTTACACGTTTGTAATACTTTTATAAATCTTTCATTCGGGATCATTGATTTCAACTCGTTTAGATTTGAATGTTGAATACTGCTTAAGCCGTTGGGCAGTGTTGCATTTTAAATTACTGCTCATGAACAGACTCAGTCAAACCAATCTGCAATTTTCACTGTTTGCCTTGTTCTCGGTGCATTATCTGTCTGCTAGTAGGTATTGCATTATCTATCTACTAGTACGTATTGCATTATCTGTCTGCTAGCATGTATTGCGTTATCTGTCTGCTAGTAGGTATTGCATTATCTGTCTGCTAGTAGGTATTGCATTATCTGTCTGCTAGTAGGTATTGCATTATCTGACTGCTAGTAGGTATTGCATTATCTGTCTGCTAGTAGGTATTGCATTATCTGTCTGCTAGTACGTATTGCATTATCTGTTTGCTAGTATGTATTGCATTATCTGTCTGCTAGTAGGTATTGCATTATCTTTCTGCTAGTAGGTATTGCATTATCTGTCTGCTAGTAGGTGTTGCATTATCTGTCTGCTACTAAGTATTGCATTATCTGTCTTCTAGTATGTATTGCATTATCGGTCTGCTAGTAGGTATTGCATTATCTGTCTGCTAGTAGGTATTGCATTATCTGTCTGCTAGTAGGTATTGCATTATCTGTCTGTATTGCATTATCTGTCTGCTAGTATGTATTGCATTATCTGTCTGCTAGTAGGTATTGCATTATCTGTCTGTATTGCATTATCTGTCTGCTAGTATGTATTGCATTATCTGTCTGCTAGTAGGTATTGCATTATCTGTCTGTATTGCATTATCTGTCTGCTAGTACGTATTGCATTATCTGTCTGCTAGTACGTATTGCATTATCTGTCTGCTAGTGGGTATTGCATTATCTATCTGCTAGTACGTATTGCATTATATGTCTGCTAGCAGGTATTGCATTATCTGTCTTCTAGTATGTATTGCATTATCTGTCTGCTAGTAGGTATTGCATTATCTGTCTGCTAGTAGGTATTGCATTATCTGTCTGTATTGCATTATCTGACTGCTAGTATGTATTGCATTATCTGTCTTTTAGTATGTTTTGCATTATCTGTCTGCTAGTAGGTATTGCATTATCTGTCTACTAGTAGGTATTGCATTATCTGTCTGCTAGTAGGTATTGCATTATCTGTCTGCTAGTAGGTATTGTATTATCTGTCTGTATTGCATTATCTGTCTGCTGGTATGTATTGTATTATCTGTCTTCTAGTATGTTTTGCATTATCTGTCTGCTAGTAGATATTGCGTTATCTGTCTGCTAGTAGGTATTGCATTATCTGTCTGCTAGTAGGTATTGCATTATCTGTCTGCTAGTAGGTATTGCATTATCTGTCTGCTAGTAGGTTTTGCATTATCTGTCTGCTAGTACGTATTGCATTATCTGTCTGCTAGTACATATTGCATTATACGCCATCAGTCACGTATTCTTCTACATCTTCATGCTATTTATGAGCATTATTTTACTAAATACGATGGTATGTAACTGAAAAATATTTTCACTTTACATTCTGTTTAATCTTTATACGCTATGATGTCTTCATTTCTTTTTTCCTTTACACGTTATCGGTCTGCTAGTAGATATTGCATTATCTGTCTGCTAGTAGGTATTGCATTATCTGTCTGTATTGCATTATCTGTCTGCTAGTATGTATTGCATTATCTGTCTGCTAGTAGGTATTGCATTATCTGTCTGTATTGCATTATCTGTCTGCTAGTACGTATTGCATTATCTGTCTGCTAGTACGTATTGCATTATCTGTCTGCTAGTAGGTATTGCATTATCTATCTGCTAGTACGTATTGCATTATATGTCTGCTAGCAGGTATTGCATTATCTGTCTTCTAGTATGTATTGCATTATCTGTCTGCTAGTAGGTATTGCATTATCTGTCTGCTAGTAGGTATTGCATTATCTGTCTGTATTGCATTATCTGACTGCTAGTATGTATTGCATTATCTGTCTTTTAGTATGTTTTGCATTATCTGTCTGCTAGTAGGTATTGCATTATCTGTCTACTAGTAGGTATTGCATTATCTGTCTGCTAGTAGGTATTGCATTATCTGTCTGCTAGTAGGTATTGTATTATCTGTCTGTATTGCATTATCTGTCTGCTGGTATGTATTGTATTATCTGTCTTCTAGTATGTTTTGCATTATCTGTCTGCTAGTAGTTATTGCGTTATCTGTCTGCTAGTAGGTATTGCATTATCTGTCTGCTAGTAGGTATTGCATTATCTGTCTGCTAGTATGTATTGCATTATCTGTCTGCTAGTAGGTTTTGCATTATCTGTCTGCTAGTACGTATTGCATTATCTGTCTGCTAGTACATATTGCATTATATGTCTGCTAGTAGGTATTGCATTATCTATCTGCTAGTACGTATTGCATTATCTGTCTGCTAGTAGGTATTGCATTATCTGTCTGCTAGTAGGTATTGCATTATCTGTCTGCTAGTATGTATTGCATTATCTGTCAGCTAGTATGTATTGCATTATCTGTCTCCTAGTATGTATTGCGTTATCTGTCTGCTTGTACGTATTGCATTATATGTCTTCTAGTACGTATTGCATTATCTGTCTGCTAGTAGGTATTGCATTATCTGTCTTCTAGTATGTATTGCATTATCTGTCTGCTAGTAGGTATTGCATTATCTGTCTGCTAGTAGGTATTGCATTATCTGTCTGCTAGTAGGTATTGCATTATCTGTCTGTATTGCATTATCTGTCTACTAGTATATATTGCATTATCTGTCTGCTAGTAGGTATTGCATTATCTGTCTGCTAGTAGGTATTGCATTATCTGTCTGCTAGTAGGTATTGCATTATCTGTCTGCCAGTATGTATTGCATTATCTGTCTTCTAGTAGGTATGGCATTATCTGTCTGCTAGTATGTATTGCATTATCTGTCTTCTAGTAGGTATTGCATTATCTGTCTGCTGGTATATATTGCATTATCTGTCTGCTAGTACGTATTGCATTATCTGTCTTCTAGTATGCAATGCATTATCTGTCTGCTAGTATGTATTGCATTATCTGTCTGCTAGTAGGTATTGCATTATCTCTCTGCTAGTATGTATTGCATTATCTGTCTGCTAGTATGTATTGTATTATCTGTCTGCTAGTATGTATTGTATTATCTGTCTGCTAGTATGTATTGCATTATCTGTCTCCTAGCATGTATTGCATTATCTGTCTGCTAGTAGGTATTGCAATATCTTTCTGCTAGTATGTATTAACGTAATTGATTTATGCTGATATCCTACCTCTTTAAGTTGTTTTTGACAAGTGTTTTTAAAAAGTGTCAATTTTCATAAGCGTAATTTGGTACTAATTTTCGAATATACGCATATTGTTAATGAGTGTTTCGCTAATACTGTCATGATTTCTTTATCTATATTTACACATATTATGTCCTCCTCCCTGTTCTTGTTACATTAGAATGAAAGTGTTCTATGCGATGTTTTGATCATCGAGAATGAGAGTCTTGTATTCTTCGGTAGCATTTAACCATTGCTACCGCTATATTTACAGAACTATTGATGGAAAACCTCGTGCTGTACCTACGTATTGAACGTTTTATAAGTGGCCCCCGCCCAGTGTTGGGAGAGGGTATTTAGTTTAGATAGACTTGTACTGGGAAAAACCTACAAAAAGTCTTGTCTTAATCCATAAGAGGGGCCTCCGTGGCCGAGTGGTTAGAGTCGTTGACTTCAAACCATTTACCCCTCATCGATGTGGGTTCGAAACCTCATTTGGGGCGTAGAATTCTTCACGTGAGGAAGCCATCCAGCTGGCTTACGGAAGGTCGGTGGTTCTACCCAGGTGCCCGCTCGTGATGAAATAGTGCACGGAGGGGCACCTGGGGTCTTGCTCCACCATTAAAGCTGGAAAGTCGCCATATGACCTAAAATTGTGTCGGTGCGACGTTAAACCCAACAAAATAAATAAATAAATAATCCATAAGATTCAGAGTTTGGATATTTAGTATATGGCATGTTCTAGTGGTTCGTTACTAAGATTTTTAAATCATGACCCTGGGGTCAATATATGCTACGCCCGGGGTCCCTTGTTTTAAAAAACCCTAAGGCCCAGACCTTAGATATTTGGTATTTAGTATTGCTAAGTGGTCAGCTATCAAGTTTGTTCAAATCAGGACCCTGGGGTCAAACTTGACTGAACCCCTTGGCCAACTGTTTTACATTGGTTTATGTTTCGAAAAAACTTATAAAAAATATTTTCCGAAACCATAAGGCACTGGAGTTAATAACGGCCATGCATGGTCCATTGTTTTGCATAGACTTATTTGTTTTCGGAGAATGACAAAGAAATTTGGACCACATGTATAATGACAAAGAAATTTGGACCACATGTATAATGTCTGATACAGTTTTCAATACTTATCTTTGATAATTCCCTTGTTTTAAAAAACCCTAAGGCCCAGACCTTAGATATTTGGTATTTAGTATTGCTAAGTGGTCAGCTATCAAGTTTGTTCAAATCATGACCCTGGGGTCAAACTTGACTGAACCCCTTGGCCAACTGTTTTACATTGGTTTATGTTTCGAAAAAACTTTAAAAATTATTTTCCGAAACCATAAGGCACTGGAGTTAATAACGGCCATGCATGGTCCATTGTTTTGCATAGACTTATTTGATTTCGGAGAATGACAAAGAAATTTGGACCACATGTATAATGACAAAGAAATTTGGACCACATGTATAATGTCTGATACAGTTTTCAATACTCATCTTTGATAATTATTAACCTTGACCTACTGACATCTACCTGTTTTGAAGCTTCAGCAAAGAGACTTGGACCACCTGTATAGTTGTTTACAACATTTCAGTAGTTATCTTGAATAATCTTCACAGTAACCTACTCACCTAGATTATTGTTTTTCAAACTTAGGCAAAGACATTTGTTCATGCAAGCAACTTAATTCATGTGAGCGATATAGGGTCATTATGGCGCAGTTTGTTGTGATGTTTTACACAAAGTATTATAGTAAACATCGTGCATTTCTGTGTGGTCGTGTAGATTGGTATTCGACATGATTTGTCTGTTAACATTGATCGGAAATGAGTCATAACAATCTGAGAAGGTGTAAATTTCATATGTTATGAAAGGCTATTGCCAGTTATAGTTATGGGTCCGCTGCCTAAATACTTTGAAAGATGTAAATCAACTCTTATTTTATGTATTACAATACTGAAATATGATAGGGGATTATGTCTTTATAAATTCACTCTTTAAAGTGTCTACTGAAATATGAATTGCGAGTATGTCCTTATAAATTCACTGTTTTCAGTGCTGTTTTCATTGGTTTACTAAAACATGAGTAGGATTATGTCCTAACAAATTCACTGTATTCAGTGCTGTTTTCAGTGGTTTACTAGAATAGGAGTAGGGATAATGCCGTTATAAAATCACCGCTTCCAATGCTGAGTTCAGCGGTTTACTAAAATACATGTAGATGTCCTTACAAATTCACTGTTTTCAATCAAATTTCCAGTGCATATTTCATAGGAATGTGAGAATATTTTACTGATATCACCTGTCTTTGATCAAGCATAATATTCTGAGTCTTAGATGTATTGAATTCCTTTTTAGAATATTTTCTATTGAAATTAAACAGAAATCTAAAAATTACATAGAACAACTACATTTCCTTGCACAAAATCATTGCAAAGTTGAAGTTGTGTGCTGGGGTGGGTGCAGGTGTGTGTGTGTGGGGGGGGGGGGTGGTATTCCATACGTGATTTTTCTTTATCTTGCACAGGAAAGAAAGGAATATCGTCTATATCACACTGAAAGACAATTTTTGAGTTAACTGCAATTAACAGTCGCTGTGTGTAATGGGCCTTTTTGTAATGTTCGTCCAAAATCGTTAAAGTGTTTTTATAGTTTTTTTTATATTTTCAACATTAGCTTACTTTTTAAATGGTTTATTTTAAACGTACATAAGCGATAACTAAAAAAAATTGTGTTACAATTACATAGAGTAAAATGTCTTCTTTTTTCTGGGTGTTGAGTTTTATGTACTACAATAAATTATATTTAAATGGTATTTGTTACATGGTAGAAAAACGATGTCTTAATCAATGTAATGTTGTTACATAGTTGATAATATGTTTTGAGAACATTCACATTTTTAGACATATATAATTTTCACTGAAATGTGTAGGTGTTTTCATTTAGATAGGATATATTTCATCACAATTGGCATAGTGTTTCGGAACAAGTTTCTTCAAGATCAATACCTGTACACTGAAAATCAAAGTTGATTATACAGTGTAGTACTGTAGATGGTAGTCAAAGACTTGTCAAACATATACATGTACACACACTGTGTGCTGTATTTTAGATCACAGATATAGGTAACTTTGTGCGTGATATATGGCTGGCATTAGAGTTTATACAATGTTTTCAGCCTGAAGTTTGCAAGTAGCAATAGGTTTTTTTTTCAAGAGGAAAATACAAGAGGAAAATAATGCAATTTCTGTATTTAAGGAGACATGTTTGTACTTAAAAGAGCTAATGTTCTTCGCAATTCTGCCTTTTTTCAGTTGTTAAAGTTAAAAGGGGTATAACCTGATAACTTAGATTTTGTTTGTTTGTTTTTAGTGTTGTTGTTTTTTCTTTTTTTTTTTTTTTGGTGGGGTATCATTAGAGGGAAGTTGTTGGGGCCATTAAAGAGTTGGTATACTGGGTGTATGTGTGGAGGGAGGTGTGGGGAGATGGGGAAAAGCCTATTTCTGCTACAGTTACTTCATGCAAAATACCAATATTTACTTTGAAAACTTTTTTCTCAAATTCCTACAGATCGATTTGCATAGGGCTGGTATAAGTATAAAAAAAAGCTTTGTATGACCTATTACATTGATGTACCAATAAATAGTTGCATTGTAAATCTTCAGTGCCTATTATATTTCATTTTCGATTTACTGTTTTTCATCTATCTCCAATTCGTGTAAAATATTGTTCCAGTCCCACAGAAAATGGCATTTACATAAACAAATCTGAATACCCTACTTTATGATATTGTATATTCCACAATGTCAATGTAAATGTTTCAAATGTTAAATTTACAAACTGGTAATATTATGTTCTTAAGAAATACAGGAAAGTTTTCAATAAGATCTTACTGTAGGTTTTACTCTGTACTCAGACAGTTACTATCTAAAGTATAGTGATAAGTTCCAGACCTTGCATTTTTCACCAAGAATAAATAGGAGATTCTGAAAAAAAACAAGAACAATCCAGATTTCAATAATAGTTATAACATCCTGGTTATAAGTATTTTGGTATAACATTCTGGAACACCATAAAATAGAAAGAACTTATTGATATTATGATGTCTCAAAACTTGGTGAGTAAACGGGAAATGACAACTACATCAAAACATAATGACAGTATAAGAAATAGTCGCAAAACTAGATACTGTAAGAAATAACGACAGCATAAGACGAAGTCGCAAAGCCAATTGAGAAATATCACACGATATAATAACAGCAGATTAAAAAGTGAGAGAACCAATGGAGAAGGTTCTGTAGGAAGCAATGACAGCATAAGAAAAAATACGAAACCCATATAGAAATTATTGAATGAAATAATTACAGCATAAGAAAAATACCACCGCGTCTAATCGTTACTTTGAAAGACCGGGTCAATAACGCATTAATTCGGATGAAATGGAGCAATTTTGATATGAAAATTGGATTTTTAAGTAAATTAGAAATTATTGTCAAGAGCGGCATACAGCGCAAGATGTGCTCCAAACATTGTGGAAAATTTCTTGCTATTCATTTTCCAGCAGATCTAAGCACTTTTCTCAATTACGTAGAAAATCTTACTAATAGTGTATGTTTATCAGAGAACGCACTGGAAATAATGTTTTTTCTGTACTTCAATGGTGTGAGCGCAAGCAAAATAAAATGTTAATGGTTCTGACAAATTATGAGCGGCTAATCCGATGAACAACCTTTTAATTTGCTGTGGTCTTAGATTCGTATTCTAACATAAAAATGCTGTTTTTGTTATTTCAGGGGATGTTGTAACCTTTTGATTATTTCTTCGAATTTACATATTTTAAAGTTTATCTAATTACCATGCTACGCATGTATATCTGTAAAAATTGTATTGTGGTTCTGTCCAAGGTCTAATGTTTAAATACATTTCTAAGAATCTAACAAAGATATTGAATTGACTAGCCTAATCAATATGAATATTCAACTATGTGGTATGGAATTTTCATGTTGAAACATTTTGCCAATGGTGGTTTTACTATTTGTTTGAGAATACTATGGTACCGTATATTGTCATGACTAACAAATGTAATTTTCATCTTAAATGCATCTCTAATTGTTTAGTCGTTAAATTAAATTTATAAGTGACATCTTCCAGAAAGTAAAAGCAAGCGATTTAAGATAATTATAGGTTATTAACTTTGTATCGGGAAATATGCACGAGTTCTTCAGCGGAAATATTGCGCAACTTTAGGAGCATCTACACATATACATATAATGTAAATATCATAAATTTGTTCAATAGCCTGAATAGGATTGACAATACTGAACTAAATAAAACAAAATAGTGCAACAACACATACTGCATTAAATTCAGGTGTCAGTGTATGGATAAATATTGACGTTTCCGGTACCAGTGTAACTTTACGGGTAATAGAAACGAGTATGTAATACCACTGTGTATAATTGGGTTAAAGTCATGACAACGATATTTATAAGTAATATCAGTAATACAGCTGTGATTGCTATTACTTTCCAACAGTAATAACGGTTATACTTCTGTCACTGCTATTACTTTCCAATAGTTACTGTATTACGGTAATACTAATTTTACTGGTAAAACTTTAAATAATAACAATAATAATACTGATGTTACTCCTTTGAAGTGCAAGTAGTAATAGCATTAATATTGGTAATACTGTGGCTACTGCTTTTTCCAACAGTAATAGAGGTAATACTGCTTCCACCGCTATAACTTTCCAATAAAAATACAGCTCAGTCAAAACCATAACATTCTTACAGTAATATCGGTAATTCTGCTTCGTTGTTATAACTTTCAAACAGTTAAAGCGGTAATACTGCTATTACTGCTATAACTTTCAACAGTAGCAGGGGTAGTAATGCTGTTACTGCTATAACTTTAAACTATTTTAGCCGTAGTACTTCTTTTACTGTTATAACGTTTAAAAAGGGAATTGCGGTAATACTCCTGTTCATCCTTTAACGTTCAAGCAGTAATAACAGTAATACTGCTTCTGCTGCATTGCTTCTAGTAGTAATAGCGGAAATACTGCTGTTACTGCTAAGACGTTCAAACAGAAATACCGGTTATGCTGCTGTTTCTGTTATAACTTCCAACAGTAACAGCTGCAATACTGCATCCAGTGCTATAACTTCAGTAGTTGTACCAATAATACTGCTGAAACTGCTATACCTTTTATCTGTAATTACGGTACCACTATTATCACAAAGTCTTCTATAAATAGCCGCCAGTTTCTTTTTGCCAACTCGTTCGTTTTTTCTGTGGCAAATGAAATCTTTCCATACAGATTTACAAAGCAATATTATTGATATGAAGTAAAATCATACTAACTTTGAAGCAGGTTAGTAAATTCATTTTTGTGAAGCGGGTATAAATTTCTGATAGGAGGATGTGCTTGTATATGATCACATTGGCCAAAGTTTTATCAGAAACTGAGCTGTAAATCCTACACAGAACAAGTGGAGAAATTCCCGGAAATTACTCAATTCCGGTCTTTCAAGTATGATTTAAAGGAGTTTCTACAAGTTTTATACAGAAATAGATTTAAACGGTGAGTGCCCCTTGAGCGCATATGTGTTGATTTCTTAACATCTGTGTTCTTTAGCTGAGATTTATATTCAAACACTTCCATACCGTCCGCTAAGGGAATGTGATTCGTTACGTTATAAGTGAAAATATCATAATAATTATACAATACTTATCGTAATCAAATAATCAGTGAAATACTTCATATTTAAAGGGATATTTCTTAAGACAAACCGTTAAATATAAAGTGTTTCAATGATTGTTTTATCCCGATAAGCATTGTTTATGATGTGGTGACAAAAATATCCTTCTCCGGCGGACTGGTTTGTCTGAAAAAGGATCCCGTTAAATATGAAGACTTTTTATTAGTGTTTAAGAACAAATGATGACGATAAGCATTGTATATGATGTAATACACTCAAAAAGTCACATAAAGACTTCTTCCTCCACTAGACTGTACAGACGCATTTAATAAACGACACAAATCTCAACTTAATGAACGCATTCTGCTTATAAACGGATATATTTGCGCTTCAGACAGCACCCATCGCCTTCAATTAATTTAGAATATAACAGGTTCAGATCCTTTAAATTATACTTACAAGAATAGAAATGAGTGATTTCGACAATCCACATCTTACCACGTAAAATTCTTCACTGAAACAACATTGGAACCACTTGATCGGATGAAGCTAAAGTAACTTCGGGTATATTCGACACCTTATGCATAAAAACGGTGGAGCAATTTTCGATTCAGAATGACCGGTGCGAACATTTCATGAAAACGAAAGTAGACCTTTTCTGCGTCTTCTGTATTGAACGCTGCCCAGTGTTTGCATCTACGTCGTCAATATGATGGATTTTATTCTGATTGTTGTCGTCGTGTAAGTTCAACATCTTTCGGGCAAATTCGGCACCCTGGTGGAGTTTTTAATATATACAAGTTGAGCATTTATCACTTTTGTATAACTTTACATTAAAAACAGCTAATGTCGCAACAGACATAACACATGATTTTATGCTGACGAGTAGGCTCTAATTTTTCAGATTTTATAACTCAAGCTATAAAAAGTAAAACAAAATATAATCTTTATTGTTAAGCAGATTATACAAACGCCGCTAATTGTTCGGCCAACTGTATCGGGAAACAATATAATATAGCCTCATTAATGATGTTTATTTATTTATTCGCTGCTGCCTTCTTTTTTGACATGATACCATTTTCTACCATCTGAACGACGGGGGCAAGTTTTGACGGAGAGTAGCTGCAACACTTCGCACAAATTTGTCTCGACATTTTAATCTGATAGTAGACGTTTTTGTTATCGAAACATGTGGAGTACTCGGCTATGATCGTTTTAAATAACAATGATATGGATATCTGTATCAAATCGGGGATACAATTCAAAAACACAAGTTCTTTTGCAACATGTATTTCCATGGTGTAGAAAAGTCTGTACCTAAATCAATATAATCATAACTGTAGATACATCTTTAAACCAGAAGACTATTTGCTAGAAATCTTGACTATGAAAAGCATTTTTCTGTCAAATTGTCCTAATGCTATAAACTGCTTTACTTCAGATGACTCCAACAATAATGTTTCGTACAAAGGCATACATATTTGCCAAACAAATCCTTGCGTTTTTTAATAAAATAAAAAATAGTTCATAGACCTCTGACCCTTCTTTGGCTTATAAATGAAGAGATGTACGTTTAGATTGTGACTTCGTCCTATTCTGTCATTATTTGTTGCAGTAACTTCTTTACTGGTTTTATGACTGTCTAATGTTGCCATTATTATTTACAGTAACTTCTGTAGAGGTTTTGCAACTTTTGTATGTTCTATTTTGGTTTTTTGACATTGTCTTTTGCTATCATTGTTTCTTACAGTAACTTCCGTATTGGTTAATCGACTTTGTCTTATGCTGTTATTATTTCTTACAGTTTCTACTTCATTTGTTTTATTTTTGTTTGTTTGTTTTTGTTTTGTTTTCAACTTCTTTTGCTGTAAATATTTCTTACTATATCATTTGTATGGGTTTTTTTTTAATTTTGCCTTATTTTTTCACTTTGTCTTATGTTGTCATTTTTTCAAACAATATCTGTTTACTCGTTTTGTCTCTTTGTCTAATGTTGTCATTATTTCTTACAATAACGTTTTCATTGGTTTTGTTACTGTTTTATACTGCCGATATTTCTAAGAGTATGTTATACATGTGTTTTTTGACTCTTCAATGTTGTACTTTATTTCTTACAGTACATTCTATACTGGTGTAGCTATTTTGTTTATGCTGTCATTTTTGCTGTATGTACTGTATTTTTGCGACATTATCGGATGCTGTCATTATTTCTTACAGGCCCGTCTGTACTGGTTTTGTCTCAATACTCACTTTACAGAATAAAGCAAATAAAGGGTCTCTGTGGGCGAGTGGTTAAGGTCGCTGGTCCTCATCGTTGTGGGTTCGAGTTTTACTCGGGGCGTTGAATTTTTCATGTGAGGAAGCCATCCAGCTGTCTTACGGAAGATCAGTGGCTCTACCCAGGTTCCCCTAGGGCAACCTGGGTCTTCCTCTATATCAAAGCTTGAAAGTCGTCATATGACCTATAATTGAGTCAGTGTGACGTTAACCCCGCCTCCACCCCCGCCACACACACACAGAATGATATATATATAATAAAACAAATAAAGCAGTTTTAAGAGAGACTTTGAGGCTTGTTAAATTTCATCTTCCAATAACTTATTGTATCATTGAGCGTACACTTGAATGCAGGAGCTAACTTTGGGCCCAGTAGAAACGTTATTTACCTTATTTACAGTAGATATGGCATTTAACCCTTATCAGTACATCGAAATGCACTGTCGAATTTATTTTTCATTTATCTACTTTTTCCGAGAAAAAATCTCTTGTCATTAAAGGTTGTTTGGCAAACCATATTCTGCATCCTGCTCTCTCTCTTTGCTCCTCCATATTTTAGAATTCTTAAAGTAAATATACGTACACACTAATAAGAAGCTTCGTCACCTGTTAAGACAAACGTATATGATTCAGTGTCATAGAATTATTGGAGTGTGCAAAGTGTTTCTTTATATTTGTAATCTTTGTGTTTTAGACTGGTCTGGCTGTAGATGACATACGAAATTTCCGTTTAAAAGCCGGCCTCAAAAGAAAGAAAATGCAAGTAAGTATATAAGAATTCACCCCCTATAAACGACTGTACTCCTCCTCTTCCTGTTGCGACATATCAAACCAAACAACTGGCAGGCCGAAGGTAAGAAATCGTCTTCAAATCAATTATTTATGCTTTGCACGGTGTGTGTATTTAAGTGTTACGGTAAGTGGAACATAAATATGTGTATGTAATGATATAAGAGATGAATCAGACAAGTAATGTTTACAAAATTCTGACAAAATCTTGATAGATGACACTCATTACATGGAAATTCAATCGACCAAGTTACGAAACTTGTGAATAGCATGTCAAATTGATTTGCAATTCAATAATCTGATTGTTTTTTCGTTTTTGCTTTTATGTTGTTTTTTTTTTACATATGCATGCATACTCCATAAATATAAATTAAGTAAGATGTTGCATAGCTGAGGCGTTTTTTTTTAAATACTTTTTATCTAGACGGGGAAAGATATTCACTGTATGCCAACTTGCAAATTTGATATTTGATGTCTTTTTTACGACTGACACTGTGTTCCATTTTGCGACTTAAGTATGCGATTTATGTCCTTTAAGGGTTTAAATGAAATAATAATACATACCGAGGTGTCTCTATTGATCAGGCTTCATGTAAATAATGATATTTAATATCTAGCATGTACTAATCCATTGGAGATGGGGGTTTGTGACTCGCCATTCTACCTAATTATGTATCGTACTATGTTTGGTATGACGGACACTGTGTCTTGTGCGCTACACATAGACTCATCGGTGGTAAATATTTGTAACAAGTTATTTTAGTATTCCTTCATGCATAAATACGTTATGGTCCGGACACAAAAAATGAAATGAACGGACCGACCCTATTTTTGACATTTGACCTCTATATGTGACCTTGACCTTAAAGCTAGGACACGACACATTGTCTTGTAATGGTGGACATTTGTGTGTGCCAAGTTATTTTAAAATCGCTCAATGCATAAAGAAGTTATTGCAGGGACACGAAAACTTTAACTTTATTTTACATTTGACCCTATAAGTGTGATATAAATTGTAAAGAGGAAAGAAGAGGACGGGTATTAACCACTTATTGCCTATGTGTGTGAAGTTTGACAGAGGTTCAAGTAACTGTATGACCAAATTTATGAGGACACACATACAAACAGACTGGTGGCTCCTATATACCCCATCCTTCAAACTTCGTTTGCGGATTATAACTACGAAGAAATACTACAGATGCAAGGGAATAGCCGGTTTCTAATAAATAAGTGAGTTGTTGACAAGCATACAGTATTTTTTTTTAAAAAGTCGCAAACATTTGTACAGTACTGCAAGCAAACATGCATACAGACAGCACATCACTCCGAGTCCTCTTTCGTTGAAAATTATAAACAAATTAGAGCAATGATTTTATTTAATTTACCAAAAAAGTATTGTTTCTTTATGCACAAAACAGTAGGATTTATATGTAGATCATTCTTTAAGCAAGAAAATATGTGCTTTTGACGCAATGTGCAATTTCTGGACAAAATCAGTAATAAATCGAGTCTTATTTTTTTTTTTTTTTTTTTTTTTTTTTTTTGCTATAATGTTTCTGTGATCAGACTAACACATTATATAAAGAAACAAATTATGTTCATCTTCCAATAAAATATAGATATACACACCAACATAGCTCATTAATCACTTTAAGATAGTTTTTCCAACTTATAGCGGTCAGCTTTTTATTTTTATCTGTCGGAAGAGGGTGGGTGTAGTGTTGTTAAATACAATGTCAATCAAGTGATAGCAGCTCCTCCCACTAGCTCCCTAGCAGAAGGATGTCTCTCTGATACCATTATATGTTAGTTGAATACATGCATGCAATATGACCACTTGTAGTGCCTTAGTAAATAAACTTGTAGAATAGTTTTATTGAGTTACTCATTTCTCAATACAGTACAATGGCGACGAGGATAAAAAAGTTGACTTACAATAAATTGCAATAAAATGTGTACTTTCAAAAAACGCTGGAATTTATGTTTACACATATAAGCAGGAACTTAAAAGTTTAGAACACTTTTTTTGGACATCTTTGTTACAATAATTGTCATTTATCAATAACACTGATATTTAGACAATAAATATGGCACAAGGATTACCAGTTTTTCCCGCATTTAGTGTAAACGAGCCTGGCATAGACACAAGGTGGAAAAAATGGACAAACCGTTTTGAAAATCTTATGATTGGAATGAATATCAAAGACAAAACGCGACAACGTGCATTATTTCTTCACTATGCAGGGGAAGACGTCAACGACATATTTGATACATTGCAAGACACCGGGGACGATTATGAAACCGCAAAAACAAAACTGACTGAATATTTCGCACCAAAAAAGTGCACGGAGTATGAAATCTTCAAATTTCGACAGGCAAAGCAGGACTCGAGCGAAAACATAGACAGTTTTCACACGCGATTGAGGGCATTAAGCAGAAATTGCGAATTTCCTAACACGGACAAAGAAATCAAATCACAAATCATTCAAGGTTGTACCTCCACACGGTTACGTAGAAAGGCTTTACGAGATGATCTGACGTTGGACAATTTGATAAAGGAAGCACGTGCCCTGGAACTATCGGATCTACAAGCGTCCGAAATTGAGAACAATTCAAAGAAAGATGCAGTGAATGTCATGAAATCGAAACAAAAGTCAGCATCAACAAAACACAACTCTTATCCGACCAGAAAGAAGGCAACATGCAAATATTGTGGATACGAATACCCACATCAATCAGGAAAATGTCCGGCGGACGGAAAGACGTGCACATACTGCAAAAAGAAAGGTCATTTTGAAAAAGTGTGCAGGTCCAAGCAGAGAAATCGTAGGAAAAATGTAAACAGAATGGATGATGAAAGCTCTCAAAGCGAAACTGAAAGTGAAACTAGAAGCGAAAGTGAAAATGAAAATAGCATATTTGGATTATCAGTGAATTCGTTGCAGTCATCAAGACCTAATTTGACCATCCAAATAAACGGTCAGTCTGTCAAGGCATTGATAGACACAGGGTCGTCTATAAATGTAATTGATGAAAGGACATACAGCAAGCTAAAAAACAAAGTGACTCTCAGTAAGGTAGACACGAAAGTATATGCTTATGGTGCTAATAAAGTAGACTTATTAGGAAAGTTCCAGGCGACAATTGAAACCAAACACAAGATCACAACAGCTCCAGTATATGTGGCAAAAGGTAAAAGTGGCAACTTGTTATCTTATTTGACATCTGTTGATCTCCAGGTTATTCCTGAAATAAGTGTCATAACACAGAATAAGGTCGATGAACTTTGCGATAAATATGGATCTGTCTTCAAGGGTATTGGAAAAATGAAAGACACTGAAGTAAAGTTGTATGTTGACAAAAATGTGCAACCTGTCACCCAGCCGCACAGACGCATACCTTTTCACCTGAGAAAACAAGTTGAAGATGAGCTCCAAAGGCTTGAAAAGTTAGACATCATTTAGAAAGTAGATGGTCCGACAGATTGGGTATCACCGATAGTGGTGGCTCCGAAGCCCAAAAGCAAAACAAACCAAATAAGGATTTGTGTTGACATGAGATTGCCTAATCAAGCAATAAAACGCACAAGACATATAATTCCTACTATTGATGATATGATCGTGGACTTAAGCGGTGCTAAAGTGTTCTCTAAATTAGACTTGAATCAGGGATATCACCAGCTGGAACTATCAGAACAATCACGAAACATTACGACATTCACCACACATATTGGACTGAGAAGATACAAACGCCTAAGCTTTGGAATAAATAGCGCTGCGGAAATTTTTCAAAACGCTTTAAGTACGACTCTAGAGGGATTAGATGGTGTGAAAAATATTTCGGATGACATAATCGTATATGCTAGAAACCAAACAGAGCATGACAGAAGGCTTGAAGCAGTCTTAAAGCGACTACAAAAAATGAACATTACGCTAAATAAAAAGAAATGTGAATTCAACCAGAACAAATTAGAGTTCTTTGGATATGTATTTGGTGAAGACGGCATGTCGGCAGACCCAAAGAAGGTCGAAACCATCAAGAACACACCACTACCCAAGAATGTGCCAGAGGTGAGAAGCTTTTTAGCTATGACAAATTATGTGTCACGCTTCATTCAAAATTACAGCACAATTGCAGAGCCTCTAAGACGCCTGATAAAGAAAAACGCAAAATGGACATGGCAAAATGAACAAGAAGAAGCATTCCTTAAGCTGAAATCGATTCTCAGCAGTGATACTGTCATGACCTACTTTGATCCTAATAAGGAAACACAGATCATCACAGATGCAAGTCCCGTTGGAGTAGCCGCAATAATGCTACAAGAAGGAAAAGTTGTGTGCTATGCAAGCAGGTCATTGACAGACGTTGAAAGAAATTCATATTCTCAGCAAGAAAGAGAGAATTTGGCACTAGTTTGGAGTGTAGAACATTGGCATATATACTTATATGGACATAAGTTCACTGTGATCACTGATGCGAAATTCATTGAAAATATCTACAGTAATCCAAAGTCAAAAATTGGATCAGCAAGACTTGAACGCTGGAGAATGCGACTATTATCATACGACTTTAACGTCATACATAAAAGTGGAGATTCAAACATGTCGGATTTCTTGAGCAGACACCCAGACACAGGAAAACACAAACAAACAAGTGTGGCAGAGGAATATGTTAATTTCCTGGCATATCATGATGTCCCTGTAGCCATGAACATGAATGAAATAATTCAAGCAACATCCCAGGACGTTGACCTCCAAATGGCCATTAAATATGTCAAATCTGGAAACTGGAATAACCCAAGCAAAAACAAAATCATTGATACCCTGTCACGCTGCAAAAACGAGCTGTCGGTAGTAAATCTTCAAAATGGTGAAATTCTGCTGCATGAGTCCAGGATTGTTATCCCTAGGCAATTACAAGATAAAGTGATATCATTAGCACATGAGGGTCATCAGGGAATTGTTAAAACCAAACAATTATTAAGAGAGAAAGTGTATTTCCCAGGCATGGATCAATTAGTAAAAGCAAAATGCAAAAGTTGCATTCCGTGTCTAGCAGCAACAAATAAAAAGACTCAAGAACCGCTGCAAATGAGTGAAATGCCAAAATATGCGTTTCAGGTAGTTAGCTTGGACTTTTGTGGACCATTTCCAGATGGAAAGTATTTACTCGTGCTAATGGATGAATACTCACGTTTCCCGTTCGTTGAAGTACTTAATTCAATCACAGGCAACACAGTGATTCCTGTGCTAGACAAAATTTTCTCAGAAGCAGGGATTCCAGAAGTGTTAAAGTCAGACAACGGAAGTCCCATGAATTCACACCAGTTCAAAGATTTTGCTAAGCAGATGGGTTTCAAACACAAGAAAATAACTCCGCTGTGGCCGCAGGCAAATGCTGAATGTGAACGCTTCATGAAAACAATAGGCAAAATAATCAGAGCTTCCCATGTCCATCATTCTGATTGGAAAAAAGACATGTATGCTTTTCTGAGAAATTACAGATCGACACCGCACGGAACGACATCCGAAACACCCTCTGACCTATTTTATGGAAGACCCATAAACATTAAAATTCCATTCTTACAAAGGCAAAAGAAATCGAAAAAACACAAAAACGCAAGAGAAAATGACAGAAAATCAAAGCAGAAAATGAAAGACTATGCTGATACACGGAGAAACACGAGAAAAACTGAAATTAAAATTGGTGACAGTGTGTTGGTAAAACAAGATAAACACAACAAATTCTCGACCCCATACGATCCAATACCCTATGAGGTAATCAAGACAAAAGGGTCAATGGTAACCGCCGAACGCGAGGACAAACAAATAACTCGAAACTCTTCATTCTTTAAACGTGTCGGAACGTCGAAAAATGAGCCAAACAACGAGAAAACCAACGCCAACCATGATACGACCGTATCATCCCAATTCGAGAAGAAAACCAGGCACGAAACCCCATCACACCAAGGCAACGACTCTGGCGATGCCGTATTACCACGAACACAAAGACAGAACAAACCACCGGATTACTTAAAAGATTATGTGTGTCAGAGTACTAAATAGCGGCATAATAATCCGCTATAATTCAAAGCAGAGCTGTATTCGAAATTGGAATTTAAAAGTGTTAATCAATAATCTATCATTTAAAAGCTGCATTCAAAATTGGAATTTAAAAGTGCTAATCAATAATCTACCATTTAAATATGTAACGTTGTGAAAAAAAAATCCAAAGAGATGTAAAAGGATTTAACAATAAAATGTAATTCACCATGAATTATACATGCAACAGGTGCATCGAAATAATACATGCCATTCATATGCTTACACTGTTTTGTTACTGGATTTACATTATTGTTTTAGAATAATATATCTGACCTTCATTGCAAATTCATTTTGTATCATCGGGCATATAATTTATTTAATTGAATGAAATGCCAGTCTCATTCACAATCTTAGAAACAATAAAGTAATTTATGAACACGCGTAGACAGTACTTGCTATCGGAACAAATCTTTAAATCAGCCATTGAACATTAACGTTGAGATAAGACGATAAAGCAATTAGGGGCATATCATTGCTACAAATAAAACTCTCGTTATCTGGACAGACACTCGTGAAGACAAACACTTGTAATCTCGGTTAATGTTTGGAAACAATGACACTGCTGTTGGAGAATTTGATTAGTATAAACATTCTTTTATTCTGGCTAATTTCAAATCTTGGCCGGGAGGAATTGTAGTGTTGTTAAATACAATGTCAATCAAGTGATAGCAGCTCCTCCCACTAGCTCCCTAGCAGAAGGATGTCTCTCTGATACCATTATATGTTAGTTGAATACATGCATGCAATATGACCACTTGTAGTGCCTTAGTAAATAAACTTGTAGAATAGTTTTATTGAGTTACTCATTTCTCAATACAGTACAGTGGGTATATTCGTTTATAGGGGAGGTGGGGTGGAATTATATTCTTTGGAATCAAGTCTTAGATCAAAAAGTAAAAGAAGAACTTCCGGTTATAATGAGCACACCAAACGCATTGCAAGCCTCGTATCTGCAATCGAGTCACTTGCAAATGGACACTAAAACAGTAAATCCACATATAAAGTGAAGGGACCATTTTGACTTGAATACAAGAAAGAGTGAACTAATAATCTTTCATTTTTGACATGCATCTTATCAAAAACCAAAATCAGCAAATATATTCTCAGATAGTGCCTAAATGGTAACTCCGTGACCAGGCAAGTACAAACAAAAGAAAAATTGAATGATTTTGGCTTTTGAAATAATAAACTAACTACAAGTTCATGTAGATATTTACCTTAACACTAAAATCAATTATTTCCGGGAAAAGCTGTGTAATGTTAAAAACTTGATTGTTCATTTAATTAAGACTACTCGAAATAAAGAAACAGACATTCTCAATATTTATTAATCACCTTGTGATGACAATATTACATCCATTTCATAAACTAATATGTTAATAAATAGGTGTTTTGATATTGGCCCTGTTATTTTTCTGAGGGCAGTCGTAACGAGCCGATGCCGAAGACGATTGTATTCAACAATTACATGTACTTAAAGGATTCAAAATTTCATTTTCCATACTTCCGCAGTGCTTAAGTCAATACCTCTGCAAGGATCAAAAGTTATCAAAAGCCTCGTAAGATTCCACTGTACAAGAAAGCTAACTGGCAAGCCATAAAACAGTCACTAAAAGACTACCACCAGGTTATTGCCTCTCAGGAAAAATATTCCGCGCTTAATACAGAATAGTTGGAAAGTTTTTCACACACACGCAATAGCTTAACAAAATAATGGATTCCAACCAAGCAGTCATCAGTAAGGAATTCATCTTCCCTTGGTCTATCAGAGCATTAAGGGAATTATCAGAAGACGTTATAGGGCTTTTAGAAAAGTTAGGATGTCAAACAAGTCTTCTGATTGTAAAAATTTCCTAGACCTAAAATAGTGCGGAGAAAGGTCAAAGAGGCTTATCATCAATATATTGTAGACATCCTAAATCTACATAGTACTAATGCCAACTTTCCTTAAGACCAAACTCTAAGAAACTATACTCATTAATTAAACATTCCAAACTAGACTATTCTTCCATACCACCCCTTACGTAAGACAAGAAACTCTATCATGAGGAAAACGCCATGGCCGCAGTAATGTCCAAGCAGTTTCAGCCGGTATTCAGACCCAAATCTCCCCTGAGACTTGCTTCACTCTGTAAAAGTAATTTAAGACATGTAAGACATGTCTGTTAATCAAAATTATAACTTCATCCCTAACATGCCAGATATTAATGTTAGCTCAAAAGGGGTAGAAAAATTTCTCAACAACCTAAACCCCCATAAGGCTAGTGGCCTTGAACAATTAAACCAATCATACTTAAATCTTTATCTAAAGAACTTGCTCCAATCCAAATAATTTTATTCCAGATATCCCTTGATGAGGGATCCATACCATCCCACTGGAAGTCAGCTAATGTTGTCCCTGTTTACATAAAAGTTGAAAGGTCAAACCAGCCAACTACAGGACTAATTTTGTCTCACATGTGTTCTGTGGAAAGTGTTGGAACACATTATTCCCTTTTCATTTTTAAAACATTTCGTCAGCCATAGCAACCTCTACGACCTACAGCATGGGTATCCCGAAAACAGACCATGTGTCATACAGTTAGTAATGTTAGTTAATGACCTGGTTAACGCAGTCAGTGATAAGAAACAAGTTGATCTCATAATACTAGATTTCAGTAAGACTTTCGATAAGTTCAGTCATAAGAAGGTCTTACTGAAAATGCACAATTATGGAGTCAGAGGTCAAACTCTCAAGTGGATCTAGTTCCGATGCCATCCATGTCCCATCTGGTGTTCCCCTAGCGTCCGTCTTTGGTCCCCTGCTCGTTTAGCTTATAAAAGCGTTGTGCCATTAAGCACCATTAACTTAACTGAAACCTTAACGTGACAAGTGTAATGCAATAAAATGCAAGGGCAACTCAAACAAGCCGATATTTTTGAGGCTATCGACATCTAAGGCATACCAACGCATTACCGCCACCAATTGTGCAATTTCTGGCTTCTGTTATCAACGGGAACGTAGTGGAGACCACAACTAACGTAGAGAAAGGACCGACAATAACTCAACTTGATCAGCAGTGCCAGTATGGTAAGATGCGCTATAGTCATGCGCATAATAACGAAGCTTCGTTCCACCAGTACTTTATGGGCCCGACCTTGTGACTCGACGCAACACAAGTCAAATTCAACCAAAGTGGAAAAAGGCATCAAATAACAGTTCGAAACGCATTTAATTGAAGCCATGCGCAAAACAACAATACCTTAAAGCAATTAAAAATCACTTAAAGTAACAGACTTGAAGCAACTTACGTTAACCACAGTATATCACGGTAATATGTACTCCAAAGGCATTGCAAATGACCCAATTATCGAATCAAAGAATTTAAATAAACCGCGTATGTAATATTAGTGGATCTCCTTCACTTTCTTCTTTTTCCCTATATATATATATATATATATATATATATATATATATATATATATATATATATATATATATATATATATATATATATATATATATATCCAAATGTATTTAATTCAACAATACGGATATAAATACAGGGAAAAAGAAGAAAGTGAAGGAGTCCACTAATATTACATATGCGGTTTATTTAGATTCTGTCCAATAATAAATATAAAAGAACTCAACCGGTTTCACTGCTTGTGCAGATCTTCAGGAGTGAAAATAACCTCAATAACGTTGCAAAGGAACGACGTCAAATGACGTCAAAATAAAGGGACGTTACTCTATATATTATATATATACGCCAAAAATACTTTCCAGGTGTTAGAAATGTCAAAAGGCAAACTAAATATGTTGATATCATTCAATTTCAGATTGAATTTGCTTTGGAAATGGAGAAACTTTCCTCTCGGATCTTTCCCACATGTTTTAGGAAGAAAGATTATTACTGTATAGCGCCCAATGAAGAAGGCTGGTTCGGGAAGAAGATTCTAGAATCATGGAAATTAACTGAAAAGGATATAAAAGAGGCTTTACACTCTGGGACAGTATGTATTCCGTAAAGTAAACATGTCGATATAAATATCCCAAAAAAATCATAGGATTAGATTTAAATCAATGCTGAAATTTAATTTCTAACATTAAACAACATAAAGAGTGACCAGAAGCTTGAACTCTTAAATGTGGTTTCATTTGATAAATCGAAAGGCCATCCATCCAATCAGCTCCAACGATTGTCGGCATTAACATTTCTTAGCCCATATATGTCTTTGATGTTTTGTTTTGCGGGGTAACACCATTAATATAGGTATTAGCTTTGATTCAGTCGTTTCAAAATAAACCTTAAATCTGCAGATAATTGTTTTTCTGGAATTATGAATCTGAAAAAAATAGTAAAGCCTTTTCGTCTTTACTTTACAGAACGAAACACTAAATGCTTTTATACTTTATACTTTGACAAATCATGATGTTATTTGCAAGTATCTTTTTAAAATTCTCTTATGCAACTCTTTCAAACCGTGGAAGATATTTATAACAGCATACGACCAGCCGAATAACGTATCGGGCTTAAACGAAGTGCTGTAAAATGCGAAGTATTTGCGTGGTTAGAACGAAATGAAAAACTGTTCCAACAATTTAAAAGTTAATAAAATTGGGGCAGTCATTCGGACGCAAATTATAACAGCACACGTGTTACAAAATCGTGATTTAATTATTACGCATTTGAACGCCTGTCTTAATTTTATTAACTGAAAAAATAAAGGGACATATTTATTATTTCTTAGCTAACTACTGCGGTAATGTTGCAAAATAAGTTGTACACCTTCGTCAATATCAATAACTTAAAGCACACATATTTAATTGATGTTTACATACGTTACGTGTTTTAACATACCTTCATTAATTTTGTTTACGCTATACGCAATGCGTTAAATCATTGAATTCTGTGCTAAAAATTAGCACTGTTAAATGGAACCTTTCTTTTCCAATCACGAGTCCGTTTGTTATTTGTTAAATTTTAAAAAGATATGGTAAATTAGTTCCTATGCGGAAATAATGGATAAATTGCCACAGAAACGCTTCAAAACAATGTTGCCTTAAAATGACGTTATTGACGTCATGACGTTACGTATCAGTTACCGCGCAAAAATAGTAGCTTTTATTTTGAAAGTACGTAATTTTGTGCATTTTCTTGATTTGAACCATTTTTAAACAGCAATTATTTGCTGAAGTATTTTTACGAGTCTTTCGCTCTGAATAATGTTCAATATTTTGCTTTTTGTATTTAGTTATATTGAAATGTTTTGCGGAATGTAAGAAAACTGATAGTGGTAACTGATGTTATTGGGAATAAAGTTGGGTAAAGGGTTACTTTTTTTAGCCATTTTCAACTAAAAATTGGGCAGTTTGATTTGTAATACCTATTTTCCCGTTTTCGTTGATAATTTGTTACTTACATACTAAAACTAAGCTCTAAAACAGTTCATATTTCAGTACAAAAATTGTGGTTTCTTAAATTGCATTGATGTTATCATTGAAACGAAGCCCACGACATATATATCTAAAAGTAAAATTCGAAAGCATTGACACTGGTCTATTCAGCTTTGGCTTTTTGTTTGCTTTTCACAATATCCATGAGAATAATAGCAGCATGCAGAACGATCTTTACATTTAAATGTCAGACGAGGGGTACTACTGCTAGTATTTTAAGCTGTGAAATTTGTTAAAATAAATGTAAAAAGCACGAAAATATTACTTACGTTAGTAGTAAGATGTTTTAAAGATACATAAACAAGAAATCACGATGAAAAGATAGATAATAGCTACCTTAATCATCTATGTTGCCATGGTTACTTCAAACTTTAAGAATTGTAGGGTACCATGTTAAGTGCTTGGTATTTTGCTAATTATATTACACAAATGTTCCATGTTGGTCATTAACAGAATGGCACTGAAGCCGTCGAAAAAACCGTTTTCATACATAGTCGTTTGGATAAAATATGTACTGGAAGGGACAGAGATGAACGGAATTGAGATTGTAGCAGTTAAAACATTAAATTACACGAAATAAAAAAATCTGCTGCGGTTCATCTAATTTGAATTTACCCTGGTAACAAGGTAACCTGCCTCCTTAATACAATATAATCAGTTATTAAACAAGGTAGAATGGAATAGAAAACAGTGGTTTCTTTATGCAAATTTTCTCTTGATTGCATTTTATCAGTTAAAGAAAGATAGGCAAAAGTTCGGATGCATAATAATGAAATCACGAGCGCGTAGTACGTAGTCGCATCAGAAAGACTCCGTATATTTTATCAACTGATCAAATTATTGATGCATATTTATTATTTTGATTATAATACACATTCTAACTTAAGGGGACGCATACTTTGAAATTAGAAAAAAGTTGGTGGGGTATGATAAAATTTACCTGCAAAAAAGTACAAAGTTTTGGTACATGAAATGGATACTGTTTCAACTGTTATAAGTACGCAAAGGATTGCTAAGTAAAATAAAAATGAGAAAAACTGAAACAAAATAGTTATTGTTGAATTACATACGACTTCTTGTGTACATTCAAAGTCAACAATTAATATTGTTTTGTGCGAAAATAATAGTGCTTTACCTTGTCGAAACATTTATCAATATCCTACAGATTCTATTTTAAAGAAAAAAAAGTGAAATAAGTTCACTGTCTTTTTTTTTTTTCATTTTGCATAATGTAAGCTAAAACACATTTATTTAGTTTGTTTACAAAGTAGTGCATAAGAAAAGATATGGTGGTCAAGGAATGCCACATTCCAAAACTAAAAGAGTATATTCCCCTTAATACATTAAACATTTATCGTTTCAGAAGTCAAGTGGCTTACAATAAGGGCCTAGAAATGGTTACATTAATAATTTTCAACTTGGTATTCATGAACTAAAATGCAGTTGTATATAAAAACACATTCAACAAACTTTTGAAAATGTATTTTCTTAAAATATTCCCTTTAAATAAGGTATGAAATTTGGTTTTGAGGTCCAATCAATGTGTAAATGTGGAAAAGTAACATTCTTATCTTATTCACAAAACTTACTAATACACAGCAGAGATGTCAATGATCAAAACTGGACGAATATACAGTTGTTCTCACTTTAATGTCATTTATAATTTGTCCTTGAATTCTCCACCATACTTCTCATAACTCTGTTTGCACGAGTTGAACGAGACTGCTGTCATTCGCGCAAAAACGGGGTCAAACAAGTTGTAAATGCAATATCATCGAAACGGATTATGCAGTTCAAGAAAACTTGATCTAAGTAGCAGTCGGTTTATAAGTGACTTTATTTATTCATTTTGTGTTTTGTTATTGTTGTCAAAAAGTATAACGGAAGTGCCTCACTACTGCAGCAGAAACCAGTTTGATGCGCAGATTTAAGTATTCAACTGTAAGTAATATTTTTTGATAAATGTCCATAGAAGTTAATAATTTTCTAATATTAAAGATGAATATCTGAATATGATT